>NC_137940.1:20000-118946 GCF_963969265.1 Rhamphochromis sp. 'chilingali'
TTTATTTCACACGGATTCCAAGCACTTTGGATTGCGGGAATTCAAAGTAAGGTGACTTGGTATTTCCTTACCCCTGTCCCAATCCCTTCCCCATTCCTGTTCCTACCCCATTCCCTGTCCTAACCCCATTTCCTATCCTAACCCCGTTCCCTATTCCTACCCCCACCTGCTTCCCTTACCCTAATCCTAACCCCTTCCCTGTCCTAACCCCAACCCCAACCCATGTCCTAACCCCAATCCTTTTCCCTTACCCTGACCCTAACCATTCCCTTGTTCCTAATCCTAACCCTATCCCCTATCCTGTTTCCTTACCCTAACCCTAACCACTTCCCACTCCTAGCCCTAACCCTAACCTATCGTCCTAACCCCTGTCCTATATCCTACCCCTAATCCCCTTCCCTATTCCTACTCCTATTCCTGACCCTAGTCCCATCCCCTTCCCCTTTCCCCCATCCCCCACTATTTTGTTGAATACTTGGTGAAAAATATGTAAAATGCTAAAAAAATTAAAAATTAGAAAATTAAAAACAAAAAAAACAAATGAATGAATAGATAAATACTTCATGGATGTATAAATATTAAGTTTAAAACCTTTTTGTAAATAGTAATTTTATTTTCTGTATATACACCATTTAGTTCATGTTAGTTCAGATGGTGTTGTTTTAATTCATTGAAAGGGTTACAAAACGTTTAAATTCACTTTTACTGTGGGGTTTTCTTTTTCTTTTTCTTTTCCTTTTCTTTTTGTTGAAATTTCAGAAGCCGTTGAGGCGGAGCCAGAGCTTATTTAAGGGGTGAGCCTGCAGGCCAGGCTCATTTTTTTACTGCCCTTCGACGGTGACAGTCGCTTTTTCTGCAGCGGGCTTCTTTTAGTTTTGAGTGTGCCCAGGCCTGAAGAAGACCACAATTGGTCGAAACGTCGCCACAGTGGCACACGTTTAGTTTTTTTTGAACCCTTTTCAGGGAATTTTTAGTTTTTTGAACCCTTTTCCGGGCATTTTTAGTTTTTACGAGTTTTATTCTCTTTTTTGGATTTTTATTTTCTCTTTTTCTAAAAAATAAAAAATTAAAAAAAAGTAAAAAACACAAAAAAATAACAAAAAAATATTGAAAAAATTTATTTAAGCCCTCCATCATGTCTGATGAGGGGTGGCAGCAGGTCCGCTATGGGAGGAGGGGTCGCTCCCGTATGCGGCCCGATACTTATCGACCCCAATCTCGAGACCAGGACTGGTTTTTTTGGAACCGGGGAGGGAGGGGCCCAGGAGGGAAGGACCGTGCATTTCTCGGTCCCCCCCAGGGGGGACGGAGCCATAACCAATGTCCTAACCAGCCTGTGCCTCCCTTCGAAAGGGTTCCTTCCTTCCCGTGTCGTCTTCCTCCCATGCCGCCAAGGGATTGGGTGCCACAACAAAGGTCCTATGCGGAGGTGGTTCGCCATGCCAACCCCGGATGGGGGGGCAATGCCGGGGATGATGGTTTTGTCCGGCGACCTTGGTTTAGGCAGCAGGAGAGGTTTCCTCAGCCGATGAGACAGCAGAGAAACACGTTGGTGGACCCCAAATTTGGGGCATTGGTGCGACAATTGAAAAAGGTTATTAAGGTTGTGCACCATTTACGGAATGTCAATGGAGAGAGGTCTCCGCCCCAAATGATCTCCCGAATGGTGGACATGTTGGCTGGTGTTATTAAGCCAGCAGCCCCAAACGCCAAGACGGCTGACGTGATCCTTGGTAATGCCAAAAACTGGGGCGATGCCACCATGTTGATTCTTCAGGATCATTATGAAACGGCCTTGCAGGAGGCGTTGGGGGGCTTGGTTTTGGATACAGATGTGGACTGGAAGGTGGCCTTTGACGTTGCAACACGGTGGACTCGGCGTAACTTGCCACGGTTGCCGCAGGACGTGGTGGAGCATGCTGAAGCCTTGGTGGCAGCTGCCATGGGTCCGGATGGTAGCCCTCAAACAGGTGGGACAACTGGGTCAACCAATACAGAACCACAACAGGGTGACGGACCCGTAGAGAGGAACGCACCCACACGGGGTATATTGACACGCAGGAACACACAGGAGGATCCTTCCCGGGTGGCCTTTGAGGAGGAGGTGATTGCAACACACCAACAATCCACTCGTACAGATGGGGAACAGGGGGAACAAGGGGCAATGCGGAGGCAGGAGGACAGTCCGACTGAAGTCAACTCTTGGGACAAGATTGGGACGGAGTCCTCACCGCTTGGAGGCGCCCCCCCTCGGCCACTGAGGGACCGGAGGGTCCGAGGGAGAGATCCGAGTGTGGATAAGTCGGGGGCCGCGGAACCGCCGGTCCGACTTCCTGCGGGAGTCGTTATGGTTGACGCTCAAGTCCGCGGGGATCCGCAAGACAAGTCCGTTGATGCGGTTGGTCTGTTGGACCTTGATTCGGCTTTGGAGGAGCCGAGTGGGGTCTCTACCCCACAACCTCACGGGTTTGGACCGACCGGACATATTGGGACGGCCAGGGAAACTGGCCCTTTGTCAGCCCGCTCACGGCGGATGAGTGCCAGACTGAAAGGGAAAATATTCATTGGACAAAGGACACGGCACAGGCAATGTTTGACCGTTGGTCGGAGGAGTTAAACTTGTAATTTGATTTTTTGTATCCCTTGGTTAGACATTTTATTTCACACGGATTCCAAGCACTTTGGATTGCGGGAATTCAAAGTAAGGTGACTTGGTATTTCCTTACCCCTGTCCCAATCCCTTCCCCATTCCTGTTCCTACCCCATTCCCTGTCCTAACCCCATTTCCTATCCTAACCCCGTTCCCTATTCCTACCCCCACCTGCTTCCCTTACCCTAATCCTAACCCCTTCCCTGTCCTAACCCCAACCCCAACCCATGTCCTAACCCCAATCCTTTTCCCTTACCCTGACCCTAACCATTCCCTTGTTCCTAATCCTAACCCTATCCCCTATCCTGTTTCCTTACCCTAACCCTAACCACTTCCCACTCCTAGCCCTAACCCTAACCTATCGTCCTAACCCCTGTCCTATATCCTACCCCTAATCCCCTTCCCTATTCCTACTCCTATTCCTGACCCTAGTCCCATCCCCTTCCCCTTTCCCCCATCCCCCACTATTTTGTTGAATACTTGGTGAAAAATATGTAAAATGCTAAAAAAATTAAAAATTAGAAAATTAAAAACAAAAAAAACAAATGAATGAATAGATAAATACTTCATGGATGTATAAATATTAAGTTTAAAACCTTTTTGTAAATAGTAATTTTATTTTCTGTATATACACCATTTAGTTCATGTTAGTTCAGATGGTGTTGTTTTAATTCATTGAAAGGGTTACAAAACGTTTAAATTCACTTTTACTGTGGGGTTTTCTTTTTCTTTTTCTTTTCCTTTTCTTTTTGTTGAAATTTCAGAAGCCGTTGAGGCGGAGCCAGAGCTTATTTAAGGGGTGAGCCTGCAGGCCAGGCTCATTTTTTTACTGCCCTTCGACGGTGACAGTCGCTTTTTCTGCAGCGGGCTTCTTTTAGTTTTGAGTGTGCCCAGGCCTGAAGAAGACCACAATTGGTCGAAACGTCGCCACAGTGGCACACGTTTAGTTTTTTTTGAACCCTTTTCAGGGAATTTTTAGTTTTTTGAACCCTTTTCCGGGCATTTTTAGTTTTTACGAGTTTTATTCTCTTTTTTGGATTTTTATTTTCTCTTTTTCTAAAAAATAAAAAATTAAAAAAAAGTAAAAAACACAAAAAAATAACAAAAAAATATTGAAAAAATTTATTTAAGCCCTCCATCATGTCTGATGAGGGGTGGCAGCAGGTCCGCTATGGGAGGAGGGGTCGCTCCCGTATGCGGCCCGATACTTATCGACCCCAATCTCGAGACCAGGACTGGTTTTTTTGGAACCGGGGAGGGAGGGGCCCAGGAGGGAAGGACCGTGCATTTCTCGGTCCCCCCCAGGGGGGACGGAGCCATAACCAATGTCCTAACCAGCCTGTGCCTCCCTTCGAAAGGGTTCCTTCCTTCCCGTGTCGTCTTCCTCCCATGCCGCCAAGGGATTGGGTGCCACAACAAAGGTCCTATGCGGAGGTGGTTCGCCATGCCAACCCCGGATGGGGGGGCAATGCCGGGGATGATGGTTTTGTCCGGCGACCTTGGTTTAGGCAGCAGGAGAGGTTTCCTCAGCCGATGAGACAGCAGAGAAACACGTTGGTGGACCCCAAATTTGGGGCATTGGTGCGACAATTGAAAAAGGTTATTAAGGTTGTGCACCATTTACGGAATGTCAATGGAGAGAGGTCTCCGCCCCAAATGATCTCCCGAATGGTGGACATGTTGGCTGGTGTTATTAAGCCAGCAGCCCCAAACGCCAAGACGGCTGACGTGATCCTTGGTAATGCCAAAAACTGGGGCGATGCCACCATGTTGATTCTTCAGGATCATTATGAAACGGCCTTGCAGGAGGCGTTGGGGGGCTTGGTTTTGGATACAGATGTGGACTGGAAGGTGGCCTTTGACGTTGCAACACGGTGGACTCGGCGTAACTTGCCACGGTTGCCGCAGGACGTGGTGGAGCATGCTGAAGCCTTGGTGGCAGCTGCCATGGGTCCGGATGGTAGCCCTCAAACAGGTGGGACAACTGGGTCAACCAATACAGAACCACAACAGGGTGACGGACCCGTAGAGAGGAACGCACCCACACGGGGTATATTGACACGCAGGAACACACAGGAGGATCCTTCCCGGGTGGCCTTTGAGGAGGAGGTGATTGCAACACACCAACAATCCACTCGTACAGATGGGGAACAGGGGGAACAAGGGGCAATGCGGAGGCAGGAGGACAGTCCGACTGAAGTCAACTCTTGGGACAAGATTGGGACGGAGTCCTCACCGCTTGGAGGCGCCCCCCCTCGGCCACTGAGGGACCGGAGGGTCCGAGGGAGAGATCCGAGTGTGGATAAGTCGGGGGCCGCGGAACCGCCGGTCCGACTTCCTGCGGGAGTCGTTATGGTTGACGCTCAAGTCCGCGGGGATCCGCAAGACAAGTCCGTTGATGCGGTTGGTCTGTTGGACCTTGATTCGGCTTTGGAGGAGCCGAGTGGGGTCTCTACCCCACAACCTCACGGGTTTGGACCGACCGGACATATTGGGACGGCCAGGGAAACTGGCCCTTTGTCAGCCCGCTCACGGCGGATGAGTGCCAGACTGAAAGGGAAAATATTCATTGGACAAAGGACACGGCACAGGCAATGTTTGACCGTTGGTCGGAGGAGTTAAACTTGTAATTTGATTTTTTGTATCCCTTGGTTAGACATTTTATTTCACACGGATTCCAAGCACTTTGGATTGCGGGAATTCAAAGTAAGGTGACTTGGTATTTCCTTACCCCTGTCCCAATCCCTTCCCCATTCCTGTTCCTACCCCATTCCCTGTCCTAACCCCATTTCCTATCCTAACCCCGTTCCCTATTCCTACCCCCACCTGCTTCCCTTACCCTAATCCTAACCCCTTCCCTGTCCTAACCCCAACCCCAACCCATGTCCTAACCCCAATCCTTTTCCCTTACCCTGACCCTAACCATTCCCTTGTTCCTAATCCTAACCCTATCCCCTATCCTGTTTCCTTACCCTAACCCTAACCACTTCCCACTCCTAGCCCTAACCCTAACCTATCGTCCTAACCCCTGTCCTATATCCTACCCCTAATCCCCTTCCCTATTCCTACTCCTATTCCTAACCCTAGTCCCATCCCCTTCCCCTTTCCCCCATCCCCCACTATTTTGTTGAATACTTGGTGAAAAATATGTAAAATACTAAAAAAATTAAAAATTAGAAAATTAAAAACAAAAAAAACAAATGAATGAATAGATAAATACTTCATGGATGTATAAATATTAAGTTTAAAACCTTTTTGTAAATAGTAATTTTATTTTCTGTATATACACCATTTAGTTCATGTTAGTTCAGATGGTGTTGTTTTAATTCATTGAAAGGGTTACAAAACGTTTAAATTCACTTTTACTGTGGGGTTTTCTTTTTCTTTTTCTTTTCCTTTTCTTTTTGTTGAAATTTCAGAAGCCGTTGAGGCGGAGCCAGAGCTTATTTAAGGGGTGAGCCTGCAGGCCAGGCTCATTTTTTTACTGCCCTTCGACGGTGACAGTCGCTTTTTCTGCAGCGGGCTTCTTTTAGTTTTGAGTGTGCCCAGGCCTGAAGAAGACCACAATTGGTCGAAACGTCGCCACAGTGGCACACGTTTAGTTTTTTTTGAACCCTTTTCAGGGAATTTTTAGTTTTTTGAACCCTTTTCCGGGCATTTTTAGTTTTTACGAGTTTTATTCTCTTTTTTGGATTTTTATTTTCTCTTTTTCTAAAAAATAAAAAATTAAAAAAAAGTAAAAAACACAAAAAAATAACAAAAAAATATTGAAAAAATTTATTTAAGCCCTCCATCATGTCTGATGAGGGGTGGCAGCAGGTCCGCTATGGGAGGAGGGGTCGCTCCCGTATGCGGCCCGATACTTATCGACCCCAATCTCGAGACCAGGACTGGTTTTTTTGGAACCGGGGAGGGAGGGGCCCAGGAGGGAAGGACCGTGCATTTCTCGGTCCCCCCCAGGGGGGACGGAGCCATAACCAATGTCCTAACCAGCCTGTGCCTCCCTTCGAAAGGGTTCCTTCCTTCCCGTGTCGTCTTCCTCCCATGCCGCCAAGGGATTGGGTGCCACAACAAAGGTCCTATGCGGAGGTGGTTCGCCATGCCAACCCCGGATGGGGGGGCAATGCCGGGGATGATGGTTTTGTCCGGCGACCTTGGTTTAGGCAGCAGGAGAGGTTTCCTCAGCCGATGAGACAGCAGAGAAACACGTTGGTGGACCCCAAATTTGGGGCATTGGTGCGACAATTGAAAAAGGTTATTAAGGTTGTGCACCATTTACGGAATGTCAATGGAGAGAGGTCTCCGCCCCAAATGATCTCCCGAATGGTGGACATGTTGGCTGGTGTTATTAAGCCAGCAGCCCCAAACGCCAAGACGGCTGACGTGATCCTTGGTAATGCCAAAAACTGGGGCGATGCCACCATGTTGATTCTTCAGGATCATTATGAAACGGCCTTGCAGGAGGCGTTGGGGGGCTTGGTTTTGGATACAGATGTGGACTGGAAGGTGGCCTTTGACGTTGCAACACGGTGGACTCGGCGTAACTTGCCACGGTTGCCGCAGGACGTGGTGGAGCATGCTGAAGCCTTGGTGGCAGCTGCCATGGGTCCGGATGGTAGCCCTCAAACAGGTGGGACAACTGGGTCAACCAATACAGAACCACAACAGGGTGACGGACCCGTAGAGAGGAACGCACCCACACGGGGTATATTGACACGCAGGAACACACAGGAGGATCCTTCCCGGGTGGCCTTTGAGGAGGAGGTGATTGCAACACACCAACAATCCACTCGTACAGATGGGGAACAGGGGGAACAAGGGGCAATGCGGAGGCAGGAGGACAGTCCGACTGAAGTCAACTCTTGGGACAAGATTGGGACGGAGTCCTCACCGCTTGGAGGCGCCCCCCCTCGGCCACTGAGGGACCGGAGGGTCCGAGGGAGAGATCCGAGTGTGGATAAGTCGGGGGCCGCGGAACCGCCGGTCCGACTTCCTGCGGGAGTCGTTATGGTTGACGCTCAAGTCCGCGGGGATCCGCAAGACAAGTCCGTTGATGCGGTTGGTCTGTTGGACCTTGATTCGGCTTTGGAGGAGCCGAGTGGGGTCTCTACCCCACAACCTCACGGGTTTGGACCGACCGGACATATTGGGACGGCCAGGGAAACTGGCCCTTTGTCAGCCCGCTCACGGCGGATGAGTGCCAGACTGAAAGGGAAAATATTCATTGGACAAAGGACACGGCACAGGCAATGTTTGACCGTTGGTCGGAGGAGTTAAACTTGTAATTTGATTTTTTGTATCCCTTGGTTAGACATTTTATTTCACACGGATTCCAAGCACTTTGGATTGCGGGAATTCAAAGTAAGGTGACTTGGTATTTCCTTACCCCTGTCCCAATCCCTTCCCCATTCCTGTTCCTACCCCATTCCCTGTCCTAACCCCATTTCCTATCCTAACCCCGTTCCCTATTCCTACCCCCACCTGCTTCCCTTACCCTAATCCTAACCCCTTCCCTGTCCTAACCCCAACCCCAACCCATGTCCTAACCCCAATCCTTTTCCCTTACCCTGACCCTAACCATTCCCTTGTTCCTAATCCTAACCCTATCCCCTATCCTGTTTCCTTACCCTAACCCTAACCACTTCCCACTCCTAGCCCTAACCCTAACCTATCGTCCTAACCCCTGTCCTATATCCTACCCCTAATCCCCTTCCCTATTCCTACTCCTATTCCTAACCCTAGTCCCATCCCCTTCCCCTTTCCCCCATCCCCCACTATTTTGTTGAATACTTGGTGAAAAATATGTAAAATACTAAAAAAATTAAAAATTAGAAAATTAAAAACAAAAAAAACAAATGAATGAATAGATAAATACTTCATGGATGTATAAATATTAAGTTTAAAACCTTTTTGTAAATAGTAATTTTATTTTCTGTATATACACCATTTAGTTCATGTTAGTTCAGATGGTGTTGTTTTAATTCATTGAAAGGGTTACAAAACGTTTAAATTCACTTTTACTGTGGGGTTTTCTTTTTCTTTTTCTTTTCCTTTTCTTTTTGTTGAAATTTCAGAAGCCGTTGAGGCGGAGCCAGAGCTTATTTAAGGGGTGAGCCTGCAGGCCAGGCTCATTTTTTTACTGCCCTTCGACGGTGACAGTCGCTTTTTCTGCAGCGGGCTTCTTTTAGTTTTGAGTGTGCCCAGGCCTGAAGAAGACCACAATTGGTCGAAACGTCGCCACAGTGGCACACGTTTAGTTTTTTTTGAACCCTTTTCAGGGAATTTTTAGTTTTTTGAACCCTTTTCCGGGCATTTTTAGTTTTTACGAGTTTTATTCTCTTTTTTGGATTTTTATTTTCTCTTTTTCTAAAAAATAAAAAATTAAAAAAAAGTAAAAAACACAAAAAAATAACAAAAAAATATTGAAAAAATTTATTTAAGCCCTCCATCATGTCTGATGAGGGGTGGCAGCAGGTCCGCTATGGGAGGAGGGGTCGCTCCCGTATGCGGCCCGATACTTATCGACCCCAATCTCGAGACCAGGACTGGTTTTTTTGGAACCGGGGAGGGAGGGGCCCAGGAGGGAAGGACCGTGCATTTCTCGGTCCCCCCCAGGGGGGACGGAGCCATAACCAATGTCCTAACCAGCCTGTGCCTCCCTTCGAAAGGGTTCCTTCCTTCCCGTGTCGTCTTCCTCCCATGCCGCCAAGGGATTGGGTGCCACAACAAAGGTCCTATGCGGAGGTGGTTCGCCATGCCAACCCCGGATGGGGGGGCAATGCCGGGGATGATGGTTTTGTCCGGCGACCTTGGTTTAGGCAGCAGGAGAGGTTTCCTCAGCCGCCCTAACCCTAACCCTAACCCTAACCCTAACCCCCTAACCCCTAACCCTAACCCCCTAACCCTAACCCTAACCCCTAACCCCCTAACCCCCCCTAACCCCTAACAGAGGTTATCCCAGGTCATTCCTACGGGACTGCTTCAAAACCTTTAGGGAATCGAAGGCGTTGGATGATCGGAATATCATACCACTAATTACGTCTTATTCGAGCACTTCCAAGATTCTAAATGGGAAGTTTAAGACTAATTTCGATACGGTTCCGGATGTCCAGCAATTTCTTCCGTCATCTAAGGTTATCTCAGCCTATAGACGGAATAAGAACTTGCGGGATTATTTGGTTAAAGCCAGGTTACCCTCTCTAACCGTGCGGAAACCACAGCTATTGGAATCCCAATTTGTCAGGCTTAAGTTTGTTAAGAGCGCTGATAAGAAAGTTTTTCGGGTTGAGCAAGGGTTCAGCACCGACTCAAAAAATTGTATATATGTTATCTTTTGTTCAAAGTGTGGTGTTCAGTATGTTGGAGAAACCAAGAACACATTGTCCACACGTATGATGCAACATCGATACAATGTGAAGAGAAAGAAGTCAACGGACACTCTTTTGGTTCAACATTTTTTAATTCATGGCGAAGAAGCGATGAGAATGGCTGGCCTGCAACGGAATGTAAGCTGGACGGATTGGGAACGTAAAAAGAAGGAAAAGTACTGGATTTATTTATTAGGTACTAAAGACCCATCTGGCCTAAATATGCAAATTTAGTTTAATTTCCAATTTGACCCAACTCCGGATCCCAGTTCTTTGTCCAACCCTAATTGAAATGTGCCCTGGTCTGGTCCAAATTTCTATTATCCCATCCCCTTATCCCCAATCCGGATCCTTTTCCTAACCCTAACCACTCCCCCTCTTCCCCTTTACCTCCTATCCCCTCCCACTACCTTTCCCTAACCCCAACCCCTTCCCTTCCCTTCCCCTAACCCTAGCCCCTCCCATGTTCCCTTTCCCTAACCCTAACCTTTCCCCTTCCCCTAATAACCCCAATTGGCTTTCTGTCCAACCCTAATATCAGGTGGGAATATTTAAATATTTTAATCTTCTGAAAAGGGGTTGAATTAATGACAGTAAATTCATTATTGTACTGTCAAAGTATAAATATACAATTATACACTCAAATATTAAAAAGGCACTCACGCTTATAAATAAATAAATAAATAAGTTAATTTAAATAGTGTATAATTTCAATTCATGTTGTGTAATTCATCTTAGTGTAATGTCAAGCCCTAATTTTAAAAGGACACAGGGAAACTGGAAAAACATTTAAAACGAACGGTTTAAATCGCACAACAGACCAGAGGATATAAAAGGAGCGCAGGCAGGAGAGAGAGCTCATTCTGCTTTCGACAGCCAAACAGTGCACATCTCCAGCAGCCAGCCATTGTTTGGAGCGCTTGGATTTTTGTTGGTTTTATTTTCTTTCGTGCCTCACAGGCCTGAGGAAGACCTTTTAGGGTCGAAACGTTGCCGGAGGCACGTTTGATTTTTTTCAACCGGAAAACAGGTTTTTTTTGTTTTTAGGGATTTTCAAGCCCCGGTGCTCTCTTTTAGTTGTTTGCAGAATTTTTTATTTTTGTTTATTCTAAACAACCGAATACACGGTTTTCTTTTAAGGGATTTTTAAGCCTTCGGGCTCTCTTTTCGTTGTTTGGGACCGAATTTACGGTATTTTAGTTTAGGGATTTTTAAGCCTTTGGGCTCTCTTTTAGTTGTTTGGAACCGAATTTACGGTGTTTTATTTTAAGGGTTTTTGAAGCCTTTGGGCTCTCTTTTAGTTGTTTAAAAACAAGTTTGTTTTATTTCATTTATATTTACAATAGTAAATTAAAAACCACTCGTCATGGCGGACGAGTGGCAAGTAGTCCGCTACGGAAGGCGACGCCATCGTCCCTTCCTTGAGAACCCAGACAGGGATCGGGGGTTCTCCCGTGGGATGGCCCGTGCACCTTCCTTCTACCCTCGTAGGAGGAATCAATTCCCCTACCCTAGCCGGCCAGCGCCTCCCATAGGGAACTTCCGGTACAGGAACGCCCAGTCCCGCTCTTTTGCGGATGTGGTACGCCAAGCTTACCCAAGACCTCCCCGAAGAGGTCCTTCTCCACGGGGCTTAGGCAATGAGGTTAGGCGGCAACCAGCTGACCCTCAGTTTGGGAGACTGGTTCGAAAAATGCATGGGGTGATCAAAATGGTTCACCACTTGCAGAATGTGGCTCTGAAGCCTGGACAGACTGCAGAGCCGAGAATGATTTCCAGAATGGTGGAGGTTCTGTCTGGAATGATTAAACCGGCCGCTCCAACGGAGCACACTTTGAGCCTGATTCAGGCCAATGCGAAGAACTGGGGTTATACCACTTGCCAGATTCTTATGGAGCACTATGAAGCTGGTCTGACGGATCTTTTGGAAGGGTTGTCCACCGTTCTGGTTCCTGATTGGAAACCTGCATTTGAAGTAGCAGTGCGTTGGGCGAAGCGGAACCTGTCGCGTATCACCCACACTGTTCTTGAGCATGCTGAAGCCCTGATTACGTCCATTGCTGAGGAGGGACAGCAAGGACAGGCTCAGGTCCCCCAGCAAACGGAAACCCCGGCTCAGCCCGAGGCTCCACAAACCCGTGGACCTTCCACAGCTACGATGACCGCTCCTAGGGTTTCAACCTTAACTGCTACTTCAACTGAACGTAGAGATTCGGGTAGACAGCAAGGTCCCCGGCAGGGGCCCAAGGTCATGGTTTCGGCTGGAACCATGACTGATTTACGGGTTCAAGATGAGGATTGGCCTCAGGTTGGAAGTCACGCGGAACCTCCGAGAGAGCGTCGGAGAGTCAGACAACGCCGTGACCAGGAGGCCTTCCTGGAAGTTATCGCTGAAAGCGCGGAGGACCAGGAGGAGTCTGAGGCGCCAGTCTATCGTTCAGAGCACCCCGAATTGGAGGCTCTGTTTGATGAAATGCAGAGAGAGGAGGAAGCGGCTGAAGCAGCGGCGGCTGCCCTGCACTCTTCTGCACAAAGTGAAGACCTGGAGCACGCCGACATGCAGCTGTCACCTGTGTCACAGATATCTCAGGTTGAGGTCCACCGAGAAGAAGACTCTGCACACAGTGATGATCTGTTTGAGGACTCCTTCGATCACTTCACTTCTCCAGAACCGCCGAGGTTTAGGGTGAAGCACCATCCAAACACTCAGCGGAAGCTCACAGATTGGTCGTTGGAGGTTGAGAAAAAGTGGCTCATTATGGGCGATTCGAACGTTTGTCGGTTTCCAGACTTCCTCACTAGCAACCTACAGGTGGATAGTTTTCCGGGTGCTCATTTTCGACACGCACAGGCATTAATGGAAAAAACTACACCACCTCCAGATTTAGTGGTGGAAAAGATCATTTTGTCCTTTGGCATTAACAGTAGGGCGAATAAGTCTAAGGAAACCACAGTGAAGAATCTGCAGGGGGCACTTCGTTCTGCGAAGAGGAAGTTCCCCTATGCGGAGATATGGGTACCACTGATCAACTTTTCGCCAAACCTCCCAACAGAGGAAAAGGAAAACCTCCAGACCTTGAATGAGCATCTGATCAGGAACATGCCCTACATCCCCCTCTTACCGGAGGAGGATTTTGAGACCGAGCTGGATGATGTACACTGGACCAGTGACACTGCAAGGGCAATGTTTGAACATTGGATGGTGACGCTAAACTCTGCTGCCCCTTGAGCCTGGAACGAGAGGGGGCGGAAGGCTCGCAGTCCGTTCAGGCTCAGGAAGTAGTAGTTTTGGCAAAAAATTTCAAACTTACTGACTCACAACGTAGGTTGCTCAGTAAGGGGTTGACATATGTCCCAACCCTCGACATAGGCAAGGATGGCAGGGACCAATTTCAGTTAGATATGCAAAACTATCATAGGAAGCTCAAATTGGCAACCCATTATAGGAACTCTAAAAAGCGAGACATACTTCCTTTCATTGGCCCTTCCATTTGGGAACCTTCATGGAATCTGATACCAACCCCAGTCCAAAATTTAATTGATACGGATAGAGACGTTTTTAGAACACATTATAAATCTCAGAATGAGAAACCCAATATTTCATGGCAGGAAGTAAAAGCGCTACGGGAGCTAATTAAAACGAAACATATGGTAATCAAGCCAGCTGACAAAGGATCGGCTGTTGTCATAATGAGTAGGGAACAATACATGTTTGAGGTGGAAAGACAACTTAATGATCCGGTGTATTATAGAAAATTGGAAAAACCTATGTACATGGATACAGTTCCCATGGTAATTGACATATTGGACACACTAAAAAAGAAGAAATTCATAAATGCGAAGCAAAGACAATACTTGATTGGCAAATTTGAGCCCAGGGAGAGGAGATTTTATATTTTACCCAAAATTCATAAGGAGCCGCATAAGTGGACAGTCCCATTTGTAATTCCTCCCGGCAGACCGATAGTTTCGGACTGTGGGAGTGAGACATATTTGATAGCGGAATACTTAGACTATTATCTTAATCCCTTGTCCATTACTCACCCTGCCTATGTCAGAGATACTTATCATTTTATTGAGATTGTAAAGAGTTTAACCCTCACGTCTGATTCCGCCTTCTTCAGTATGGATGTGGATAACCTGTACACCAATATTCCCATTGAGGCTGGAATCAATTGTGTTAGGAAGGTGTTTGAAAGGAATCCAGACCCCAAAAGACCAGATCAGGAACTTTTAAAATTACTAGAAATTAGTTTAACTAGAAACGATTTTGTCTTTAATGAAAAATATTATCTTCAGGTGAAAGGCACGGCAATGGGCAAAAGATTTGCACCGGCCTATGCCAACATCTTTATGGCCAATTGGGAACAAGAAGTTTTAGCCAAGTGTGAGACGAAGCCGAAATGTTATCTTAGGTATTTAGATGACATTTGGGGTGTCTGGACGAAGTCGCGTGAGGAATTTGATAACTTTGTGCAAATCCTCAATACACACGATCCCTCAATTACATTAAAAAAGGAATTTGATGAATATTCAATTGATTTCCTAGATACCACGGTCTTTAAGGGACCGGATTTCTTACAGACACATAAGTTAGACATTAAGGTGCATTTTAAAACAACGGATACACACGCATTACTCCACAGGAGGAGCTTTCATCCGACACACTGTTTCAGAGGGATTGTGAAAGCACAGCTCTTACGGTTTGCTCGGATTTGCACAAGAAGAGCGGAGTTTCTTGAAGCAGTGAGGACACTCTTTAAGGCCTTGAGGAACAGAGGTTATCCCAGGTCATTCCTACGGGACTGCTTCAAAACCTTTAGGGAATCGAAGGCGTTGGATGATCGGAATATCATACCACTAATTACGTCTTATTCGAGCACTTCCAAGATTCTAAATGGGAAGTTTAAGACTAATTTCGATACGGTTCCGGATGTCCAGCAATTTCTTCCGTCATCTAAGGTTATCTCAGCCTATAGACGGAATAAGAACTTGCGGGATTATTTGGTTAAAGCCAGGTTACCCTCTCTAACCGTGCGGAAACCACAGCTATTGGAATCCCAATTTGTCAGGCTTAAGTTTGTTAAGAGCGCTGATAAGAAAGTTTTTCGGGTTGAGCAAGGGTTCAGCACCGACTCAAAAAATTGTATATATGTTATCTTTTGTTCAAAGTGTGGTGTTCAGTATGTTGGAGAAACCAAGAACACATTGTCCACACGTATGATGCAACATCGATACAATGTGAAGAGAAAGAAGTCAACGGACACTCTTTTGGTTCAACATTTTTTAATTCATGGCGAAGAAGCGATGAGAATGGCTGGCCTGCAACGGAATGTAAGCTGGACGGATTGGGAACGTAAAAAGAAGGAAAAGTACTGGATTTATTTATTAGGTACTAAAGACCCATCTGGCCTAAATATGCAAATTTAGTTTAATTTCCAATTTGACCCAACTCCGGATCCCAGTTCTTTGTCCAACCCTAATTGAAATGTGCCCTGGTCTGGTCCAAATTTCTATTATCCCATCCCCTTATCCCCAATCCGGATCCTTTTCCTAACCCTAACCACTCCCCCTCTTCCCCTTTACCTCCTATCCCCTCCCACTACCTTTCCCTAACCCCAACCCCTTCCCTTCCCTTCCCCTAACCCTAGCCCCTCCCATGTTCCCTTTCCCTAACCCTAACCTTTCCCCTTCCCCTAATAACCCCAATTGGCTTTCTGTCCAACCCTAATATCAGGTGGGAATATTTAAATATTTTAATCTTCTGAAAAGGGGTTGAATTAATGACAGTAAATTCATTATTGTACTGTCAAAGTATAAATATACAATTATACACTCAAATATTAAAAAGGCACTCACGCTTATAAATAAATAAATAAATAAGTTAATTTAAATAGTGTATAATTTCAATTCATGTTGTGTAATTCATCTTAGTGTAATGTCAAGCCCTAATTTTAAAAGGACACAGGGAAACTGGAAAAACATTTAAAACGAACGGTTTAAATCGCACAACAGACCAGAGGATATAAAAGGAGCGCAGGCAGGAGAGAGAGCTCATTCTGCTTTCGACAGCCAAACAGTGCACATCTCCAGCAGCCAGCCATTGTTTGGAGCGCTTGGATTTTTGTTGGTTTTATTTTCTTTCGTGCCTCACAGGCCTGAGGAAGACCTTTTAGGGTCGAAACGTTGCCGGAGGCACGTTTGATTTTTTTCAACCGGAAAACAGGTTTTTTTTGTTTTTAGGGATTTTCAAGCCCCGGTGCTCTCTTTTAGTTGTTTGCAGAATTTTTTATTTTTGTTTATTCTAAACAACCGAATACACGGTTTTCTTTTAAGGGATTTTTAAGCCTTCGGGCTCTCTTTTCGTTGTTTGGGACCGAATTTACGGTATTTTAGTTTAGGGATTTTTAAGCCTTTGGGCTCTCTTTTAGTTGTTTGGAACCGAATTTACGGTGTTTTATTTTAAGGGTTTTTGAAGCCTTTGGGCTCTCTTTTAGTTGTTTAAAAACAAGTTTGTTTTATTTCATTTATATTTACAATAGTAAATTAAAAACCACTCGTCATGGCGGACGAGTGGCAAGTAGTCCGCTACGGAAGGCGACGCCATCGTCCCTTCCTTGAGAACCCAGACAGGGATCGGGGGTTCTCCCGTGGGATGGCCCGTGCACCTTCCTTCTACCCTCGTAGGAGGAATCAATTCCCCTACCCTAGCCGGCCAGCGCCTCCCATAGGGAACTTCCGGTACAGGAACGCCCAGTCCCGCTCTTTTGCGGATGTGGTACGCCAAGCTTACCCAAGACCTCCCCGAAGAGGTCCTTCTCCACGGGGCTTAGGCAATGAGGTTAGGCGGCAACCAGCTGACCCTCAGTTTGGGAGACTGGTTCGAAAAATGCATGGGGTGATCAAAATGGTTCACCACTTGCAGAATGTGGCTCTGAAGCCTGGACAGACTGCAGAGCCGAGAATGATTTCCAGAATGGTGGAGGTTCTGTCTGGAATGATTAAACCGGCCGCTCCAACGGAGCACACTTTGAGCCTGATTCAGGCCAATGCGAAGAACTGGGGTTATACCACTTGCCAGATTCTTATGGAGCACTATGAAGCTGGTCTGACGGATCTTTTGGAAGGGTTGTCCACCGTTCTGGTTCCTGATTGGAAACCTGCATTTGAAGTAGCAGTGCGTTGGGCGAAGCGGAACCTGTCGCGTATCACCCACACTGTTCTTGAGCATGCTGAAGCCCTGATTACGTCCATTGCTGAGGAGGGACAGCAAGGACAGGCTCAGGTCCCCCAGCAAACGGAAACCCCGGCTCAGCCCGAGGCTCCACAAACCCGTGGACCTTCCACAGCTACGATGACCGCTCCTAGGGTTTCAACCTTAACTGCTACTTCAACTGAACGTAGAGATTCGGGTAGACAGCAAGGTCCCCGGCAGGGGCCCAAGGTCATGGTTTCGGCTGGAACCATGACTGATTTACGGGTTCAAGATGAGGATTGGCCTCAGGTTGGAAGTCACGCGGAACCTCCGAGAGAGCGTCGGAGAGTCAGACAACGCCGTGACCAGGAGGCCTTCCTGGAAGTTATCGCTGAAAGCGCGGAGGACCAGGAGGAGTCTGAGGCGCCAGTCTATCGTTCAGAGCACCCCGAATTGGAGGCTCTGTTTGATGAAATGCAGAGAGAGGAGGAAGCGGCTGAAGCAGCGGCGGCTGCCCTGCACTCTTCTGCACAAAGTGAAGACCTGGAGCACGCCGACATGCAGCTGTCACCTGTGTCACAGATATCTCAGGTTGAGGTCCACCGAGAAGAAGACTCTGCACACAGTGATGATCTGTTTGAGGACTCCTTCGATCACTTCACTTCTCCAGAACCGCCGAGGTTTAGGGTGAAGCACCATCCAAACACTCAGCGGAAGCTCACAGATTGGTCGTTGGAGGTTGAGAAAAAGTGGCTCATTATGGGCGATTCGAACGTTTGTCGGTTTCCAGACTTCCTCACTAGCAACCTACAGGTGGATAGTTTTCCGGGTGCTCATTTTCGACACGCACAGGCATTAATGGAAAAAACTACACCACCTCCAGATTTAGTGGTGGAAAAGATCATTTTGTCCTTTGGCATTAACAGTAGGGCGAATAAGTCTAAGGAAACCACAGTGAAGAATCTGCAGGGGGCACTTCGTTCTGCGAAGAGGAAGTTCCCCTATGCGGAGATATGGGTACCACTGATCAACTTTTCGCCAAACCTCCCAACAGAGGAAAAGGAAAACCTCCAGACCTTGAATGAGCATCTGATCAGGAACATGCCCTACATCCCCCTCTTACCGGAGGAGGATTTTGAGACCGAGCTGGATGATGTACACTGGACCAGTGACACTGCAAGGGCAATGTTTGAACATTGGATGGTGACGCTAAACTCTGCTGCCCCTTGAGCCTGGAACGAGAGGGGGCGGAAGGCTCGCAGTCCGTTCAGGCTCAGGAAGTAGTAGTTTTGGCAAAAAATTTCAAACTTACTGACTCACAACGTAGGTTGCTCAGTAAGGGGTTGACATATGTCCCAACCCTCGACATAGGCAAGGATGGCAGGGACCAATTTCAGTTAGATATGCAAAACTATCATAGGAAGCTCAAATTGGCAACCCATTATAGGAACTCTAAAAAGCGAGACATACTTCCTTTCATTGGCCCTTCCATTTGGGAACCTTCATGGAATCTGATACCAACCCCAGTCCAAAATTTAATTGATACGGATAGAGACGTTTTTAGAACACATTATAAATCTCAGAATGAGAAACCCAATATTTCATGGCAGGAAGTAAAAGCGCTACGGGAGCTAATTAAAACGAAACATATGGTAATCAAGCCAGCTGACAAAGGATCGGCTGTTGTCATAATGAGTAGGGAACAATACATGTTTGAGGTGGAAAGACAACTTAATGATCCGGTGTATTATAGAAAATTGGAAAAACCTATGTACATGGATACAGTTCCCATGGTAATTGACATATTGGACACACTAAAAAAGAAGAAATTCATAAATGCGAAGCAAAGACAATACTTGATTGGCAAATTTGAGCCCAGGGAGAGGAGATTTTATATTTTACCCAAAATTCATAAGGAGCCGCATAAGTGGACAGTCCCATTTGTAATTCCTCCCGGCAGACCGATAGTTTCGGACTGTGGGAGTGAGACATATTTGATAGCGGAATACTTAGACTATTATCTTAATCCCTTGTCCATTACTCACCCTGCCTATGTCAGAGATACTTATCATTTTATTGAGATTGTAAAGAGTTTAACCCTCACGTCTGATTCCGCCTTCTTCAGTATGGATGTGGATAACCTGTACACCAATATTCCCATTGAGGCTGGAATCAATTGTGTTAGGAAGGTGTTTGAAAGGAATCCAGACCCCAAAAGACCAGATCAGGAACTTTTAAAATTACTAGAAATTAGTTTAACTAGAAACGATTTTGTCTTTAATGAAAAATATTATCTTCAGGTGAAAGGCACGGCAATGGGCAAAAGATTTGCACCGGCCTATGCCAACATCTTTATGGCCAATTGGGAACAAGAAGTTTTAGCCAAGTGTGAGACGAAGCCGAAATGTTATCTTAGGTATTTAGATGACATTTGGGGTGTCTGGACGAAGTCGCGTGAGGAATTTGATAACTTTGTGCAAATCCTCAATACACACGATCCCTCAATTACATTAAAAAAGGAATTTGATGAATATTCAATTGATTTCCTAGATACCACGGTCTTTAAGGGACCGGATTTCTTACAGACACATAAGTTAGACATTAAGGTGCATTTTAAAACAACGGATACACACGCATTACTCCACAGGAGGAGCTTTCATCCGACACACTGTTTCAGAGGGATTGTGAAAGCACAGCTCTTACGGTTTGCTCGGATTTGCACAAGAAGAGCGGAGTTTCTTGAAGCAGTGAGGACACTCTTTAAGGCCTTGAGGAACAGAGGTTATCCCAGGTCATTCCTACGGGACTGCTTCAAAACCTTTAGGGAATCGAAGGCGTTGGATGATCGGAATATCATACCACTAATTACGTCTTATTCGAGCACTTCCAAGATTCTAAATGGGAAGTTTAAGACTAATTTCGATACGGTTCCGGATGTCCAGCAATTTCTTCCGTCATCTAAGGTTATCTCAGCCTATAGACGGAATAAGAACTTGCGGGATTATTTGGTTAAAGCCAGGTTACCCTCTCTAACCGTGCGGAAACCACAGCTATTGGAATCCCAATTTGTCAGGCTTAAGTTTGTTAAGAGCGCTGATAAGAAAGTTTTTCGGGTTGAGCAAGGGTTCAGCACCGACTCAAAAAATTGTATATATGTTATCTTTTGTTCAAAGTGTGGTGTTCAGTATGTTGGAGAAACCAAGAACACATTGTCCACACGTATGATGCAACATCGATACAATGTGAAGAGAAAGAAGTCAACGGACACTCTTTTGGTTCAACATTTTTTAATTCATGGCGAAGAAGCGATGAGAATGGCTGGCCTGCAACGGAATGTAAGCTGGACGGATTGGGAACGTAAAAAGAAGGAAAAGTACTGGATTTATTTATTAGGTACTAAAGACCCATCTGGCCTAAATATGCAAATTTAGTTTAATTTCCAATTTGACCCAACTCCGGATCCCAGTTCTTTGTCCAACCCTAATTGAAATGTGCCCTGGTCTGGTCCAAATTTCTATTATCCCATCCCCTTATCCCCAATCCGGATCCTTTTCCTAACCCTAACCACTCCCCCTCTTCCCCTTTACCTCCTATCCCCTCCCACTACCTTTCCCTAACCCCAACCCCTTCCCTTCCCTTCCCCTAACCCTAGCCCCTCCCATGTTCCCTTTCCCTAACCCTAACCTTTCCCCTTCCCCTAATAACCCCAATTGGCTTTCTGTCCAACCCTAATATCAGGTGGGAATATTTAAATATTTTAATCTTCTGAAAAGGGGTTGAATTAATGACAGTAAATTCATTATTGTACTGTCAAAGTATAAATATACAATTATACACTCAAATATTAAAAAGGCACTCACGCTTATAAATAAATAAATAAATAAGTTAATTTAAATAGTGTATAATTTCAATTCATGTTGTGTAATTCATCTTAGTGTAATGTCAAGCCCTAATTTTAAAAGGACACAGGGAAACTGGAAAAACATTTAAAACGAACGGTTTAAATCGCACAACAGACCAGAGGATATAAAAGGAGCGCAGGCAGGAGAGAGAGCTCATTCTGCTTTCGACAGCCAAACAGTGCACATCTCCAGCAGCCAGCCATTGTTTGGAGCGCTTGGATTTTTGTTGGTTTTATTTTCTTTCGTGCCTCACAGGCCTGAGGAAGACCTTTTAGGGTCGAAACGTTGCCGGAGGCACGTTTGATTTTTTTCAACCGGAAAACAGGTTTTTTTTGTTTTTAGGGATTTTCAAGCCCCGGTGCTCTCTTTTAGTTGTTTGCAGAATTTTTTATTTTTGTTTATTCTAAACAACCGAATACACGGTTTTCTTTTAAGGGATTTTTAAGCCTTCGGGCTCTCTTTTCGTTGTTTGGGACCGAATTTACGGTATTTTAGTTTAGGGATTTTTAAGCCTTTGGGCTCTCTTTTAGTTGTTTGGAACCGAATTTACGGTGTTTTATTTTAAGGGTTTTTGAAGCCTTTGGGCTCTCTTTTAGTTGTTTAAAAACAAGTTTGTTTTATTTCATTTATATTTACAATAGTAAATTAAAAACCACTCGTCATGGCGGACGAGTGGCAAGTAGTCCGCTACGGAAGGCGACGCCATCGTCCCTTCCTTGAGAACCCAGACAGGGATCGGGGGTTCTCCCGTGGGATGGCCCGTGCACCTTCCTTCTACCCTCGTAGGAGGAATCAATTCCCCTACCCTAACCCTAACCCCTAACCCCTAACCCTAACCCTTACCCCTAACCCTAACCCTAACCCTAACCCTAACCCTAACCCCTAACCCTAACCCTAACCCTAACCCTAACCCCTAACCCTAACCCTAACCCTAACCCTAACCCTAACCCTACCCTAACCCCTAACCCTAACCCTAACCCCTAACCCTAACCCTAACCCTAACCCTAACCCCTAACCCTAACCCCTAACCCTAACCCTAACCCCTAACCCTAACCCTACCCTAACCCTAACCCTAACCCCCTAACCCTAACCCTAACCCTAACCCTAACCCCTAACCCTAACCCTAACCCTAACCCTAACCCTAACAAAGGACGGGATGTCAAAAAAGACAGGGGGTGCCATTAAGAGAAAAACATAAACAAAGTGTTGAAAGAAAACAAAGAGGAAAACAAGTGTAAACAAAGAGAACAATAGTGAGACAAACAAAGATATGAAAGAAAGCAAAGTGAAAAGACAAGTAAGTCACGTAAGAAAAAGAGAGAACCCAAGAAAGGGAAAACAAATAGAGAAAAAGACAAGCAAGTCACGTAAAAAGACAGAGAGAACCCAAGGAAGGGAAAACAAAGAGAGAAAAAGACAAGTAAGTCACGTAAAATGAAAAAGAAGAAACCCAAGAAAGGGAAAACAAAGAGAAAAAGAAGTAAAGATAAAGAGAAACAAAGAAAAAAGGAAACACAGAAAGAAAGCAAAGTGTAAAGACAAGTAAAGTCATGAAAAAAGAAAAAGAGAAAACCCAAGAAGTGGGAGGAGCAAAGCAACAGTATAAAAGCCAAGACGGCACACGATACAGACACACTGAGCTCGGCCTGAGGAAGGCGAATATACGCCGAAACGTCGCGAAGAGCTCAGTAGATGCGCATAAACCCAAGATGGGCAATTTTTTGAACTGGGGCAGGGGTACCACTATCCTGTCCCACGGTGGAGAGTGCATCTCAGGGAACCGGCGATTGCTGGTTCCCTGATCTTTTTTCAACACCCTATCCAGCCAGGTCCTCGTGGGATGGGAGGTGCCCCTGCCCTATCCAACTATCCTAACCCTAACCAGGGGGGAACCTTTAAAAACCAAAAAAGTGTAAAACAAAGACAAGAAAGTCACGTAGAAAGAAACAAAGCCAGAAAAAAAGAGAAAAACAAAGAATAACGGAAAGGATTTAAAGGAAGGGGGTGCCATAAACACAAATAGAGTGAACAAAGGACGGGATGTCAAAAAAGACAGGGGGTGCCATTAAGAGAAAAACATAAACAAAGTGTTGAAAGAAAACAAAGAGGAAAACAAGTGTAAACAAAGAGAACAATAGTGAGACAAACAAAGATATGAAAGAAAGCAAAGTGAAAAGACAAGTAAGTCACGTAAGAAAAAGAGAGAACCCAAGAAAGGGAAAACAAATAGAGAAAAAGACAAGCAAGTCACGTAAAAAGACAGAGAGAACCCAAGGAAGGGAAAACAAAGAGAGAAAAAGACAAGTAAGTCACGTAAAATGAAAAAGAAGAAACCCAAGAAAGGGAAAACAAAGAGAAAAAGAAGTAAAGATAAAGAGAAACAAAGAAAAAAGGAAACACAGAAAGAAAGCAAAGTGTAAAGACAAGTAAAGTCATGAAAAAAGAAAAAGAGAAAACCCAAGAAGTGGGAGGAGCAAAGCAACAGTATAAAAGCCAAGACGGCACACGATACAGACACACTGAGCTCGGCCTGAGGAAGGCGAATATACGCCGAAACGTCGCGAAGAGCTCAGTAGATGCGCATAAACCCAAGATGGGCAATTTTTTGAACTGGGGCAGGGGTACCACTATCCTGTCCCACGGTGGAGAGTGCATCTCAGGGAACCGGCGATTGCTGGTTCCCTGATCTTTTTTCAACACCCTATCCAGCCAGGTCCTCGTGGGATGGGAGGTGCCCCTGCCCTATCCAACTATCCTAACCCTAACCAGGGGGGAACCTTTAAAAACCAAAAAAGTGTAAAACAAAGACAAGAAAGTCACGTAGAAAGAAACAAAGCCAGAAAAAAAGAGAAAAACAAAGAATAACGGAAAGGATTTAAAGGAAGGGGGTGCCATAAACACAAATAGAGTGAACAAAGGACGGGATGTCAAAAAAGACAGGGGGTGCCATTAAGAGAAAAACATAAACAAAGTGTTGAAAGAAAACAAAGAGGAAAACAAGTGTAAACAAAGAGAACAATAGTGAGACAAACAAAGATATGAAAGAAAGCAAAGTGAAAAGACAAGTAAGTCACGTAAGAAAAAGAGAGAACCCAAGAAAGGGAAAACAAATAGAGAAAAAGACAAGCAAGTCACGTAAAAAGACAGAGAGAACCCAAGGAAGGGAAAACAAAGAGAGAAAAAGACAAGTAAGTCACGTAAAATGAAAAAGAAGAAACCCAAGAAAGGGAAAACAAAGAGAAAAAGAAGTAAAGATAAAGAGAAACAAAGAAAAAAGGAAACACAGAAAGAAAGCAAAGTGTAAAGACAAGTAAAGTCATGAAAAAAGAAAAAGAGAAAACCCAAGAAGTGGGAGGAGCAAAGCAACAGTATAAAAGCCAAGACGGCACACGATACAGACACACTGAGCTCGGCCTGAGGAAGGCGAATATACGCCGAAACGTCGCGAAGAGCTCAGTAGATGCGCATAAACCCAAGATGGGCAATTTTTTGAACTGGGGCAGGGGTACCACTATCCTGTCCCACGGTGGAGAGTGCATCTCAGGGAACCGGCGATTGCTGGTTCCCTGATCTTTTTTCAACACCCTATCCAGCCAGGTCCTCGTGGGATGGGAGGTGCCCCTGCCCTATCCAACTATCCTAACCCTAACCAGGGGGGAACCTTTAAAAACCAAAAAAGTGTAAAACAAAGACAAGAAAGTCACGTAGAAAGAAACAAAGCCAGAAAAAAAGAGAAAAACAAAGAATAACGGAAAGGATTTAAAGGAAGGGGGTGCCATAAACACAAATAGAGTGAACAAAGGACGGGATGTCAAAAAAGACAGGGGGTGCCATTAAGAGAAAAACATAAACAAAGTGTTGAAAGAAAACAAAGAGGAAAACAAGTGTAAACAAAGAGAACAATAGTGAGACAAACAAAGATATGAAAGAAAGCAAAGTGAAAAGACAAGTAAGTCACGTAAGAAAAAGAGAGAACCCAAGAAAGGGAAAACAAATAGAGAAAAAGACAAGCAAGTCACGTAAAAAGACAGAGAGAACCCAAGGAAGGGAAAACAAAGAGAGAAAAAGACAAGTAAGTCACGTAAAATGAAAAAGAAGAAACCCAAGAAAGGGAAAACAAAGAGAAAAAGAAGTAAAGATAAAGAGAAACAAAGAAAAAAGGAAACACAGAAAGAAAGCAAAGTGTAAAGACAAGTAAAGTCATGAAAAAAGAAAAAGAGAAAACCCAAGAAGTGGGAGGAGCAAAGCAACAGTATAAAAGCCAAGACGGCACACGATACAGACACACTGAGCTCGGCCTGAGGAAGGCGAATATACGCCGAAACGTCGCGAAGAGCTCAGTAGATGCGCATAAACCCAAGATGGGCAATTTTTTGAACTGGGGCAGGGGTACCACTATCCTGTCCCACGGTGGAGAGTGCATCTCAGGGAACCGGCGATTGCTGGTTCCCTGATCTTTTTTCAACACCCTATCCAGCCAGGTCCTCGTGGGATGGGAGGTGCCCCTGCCCTATCCAACTATCCTAACCCTAACCAGGGGGGAACCTTTAAAAACCAAAAAAGTGTAAAACAAAGACAAGAAAGTCACGTAGAAAGAAACAAAGCCAGAAAAAAAGAGAAAAACAAAGAATAACGGAAAGGATTTAAAGGAAGGGGGTGCCATAAACACAAATAGAGTGAACAAAGGACGGGATGTCAAAAAAGACAGGGGGTGCCATTAAGAGAAAAACATAAACAAAGTGTTGAAAGAAAACAAAGAGGAAAACAAGTGTAAACAAAGAGAACAATAGTGAGACAAACAAAGATATGAAAGAAAGCAAAGTGAAAAGACAAGTAAGTCACGTAAGAAAAAGAGAGAACCCAAGAAAGGGAAAACAAATAGAGAAAAAGACAAGCAAGTCACGTAAAAAGACAGAGAGAACCCAAGGAAGGGAAAACAAAGAGAGAAAAAGACAAGTAAGTCACGTAAAATGAAAAAGAAGAAACCCAAGAAAGGGAAAACAAAGAGAAAAAGAAGTAAAGATAAAGAGAAACAAAGAAAAAAGGAAACACAGAAAGAAAGCAAAGTGTAAAGACAAGTAAAGTCATGAAAAAAGAAAAAGAGAAAACCCAAGAAGTGGGAGGAGCAAAGCAACAGTATAAAAGCCAAGACGGCACACGATACAGACACACTGAGCTCGGCCTGAGGAAGGCGAATATACGCCGAAACGTCGCGAAGAGCTCAGTAGATGCGCATAAACCCAAGATGGGCAATTTTTTGAACTGGGGCAGGGGTACCACTATCCTGTCCCACGGTGGAGAGTGCATCTCAGGGAACCGGCGATTGCTGGTTCCCTGATCTTTTTTCAACACCCTATCCAGCCAGGTCCTCGTGGGATGGGAGGTGCCCCTGCCCTATCCAACTATCCTAACCCTAACCAGGGGGGAACCTTTAAAAACCAAAAAAGTGTAAAACAAAGACAAGAAAGTCACGTAGAAAGAAACAAAGCCAGAAAAAAAGAGAAAAACAAAGAATAACGGAAAGGATTTAAAGGAAGGGGGTGCCATAAACACAAATAGAGTGAACAAAGGACGGGATGTCAAAAAAGACAGGGGGTGCCATTAAGAGAAAAACATAAACAAAGTGTTGAAAGAAAACAAAGAGGAAAACAAGTGTAAACAAAGAGAACAATAGTGAGACAAACAAAGATATGAAAGAAAGCAAAGTGAAAAGACAAGTAAGTCACGTAAGAAAAAGAGAGAACCCAAGAAAGGGAAAACAAATAGAGAAAAAGACAAGCAAGTCACGTAAAAAGACAGAGAGAACCCAAGGAAGGGAAAACAAAGAGAGAAAAAGACAAGTAAGTCACGTAAAATGAAAAAGAAGAAACCCAAGAAAGGGAAAACAAAGAGAAAAAGAAGTAAAGATAAAGAGAAACAAAGAAAAAAGGAAACACAGAAAGAAAGCAAAGTGTAAAGACAAGTAAAGTCATGAAAAAAGAAAAAGAGAAAACCCAAGAAGTGGGAGGAGCAAAGCAACAGTATAAAAGCCAAGACGGCACACGATACAGACACACTGAGCTCGGCCTGAGGAAGGCGAATATACGCCGAAACGTCGCGAAGAGCTCAGTAGATGCGCATAAACCCAAGATGGGCAATTTTTTGAACTGGGGCAGGGGTACCACTATCCTGTCCCACGGTGGAGAGTGCATCTCAGGGAACCGGCGATTGCTGGTTCCCTGATCTTTTTTCAACACCCTATCCAGCCAGGTCCTCGTGGGATGGGAGGTGCCCCTGCCCTATCCAACTATCCTAACCCTAACCAGGGGGGAACCTTTAAAAACCAAAAAAGTGTAAAACAAAGACAAGAAAGTCACGTAGAAAGAAACAAAGCCAGAAAAAAAGAGAAAAACAAAGAATAACGGAAAGGATTTAAAGGAAGGGGGTGCCATAAACACAAATAGAGTGAACAAAGGACGGGATGTCAAAAAAGACAGGGGGTGCCATTAAGAGAAAAACATAAACAAAGTGTTGAAAGAAAACAAAGAGGAAAACAAGTGTAAACAAAGAGAACAATAGTGAGACAAACAAAGATATGAAAGAAAGCAAAGTGAAAAGACAAGTAAGTCACGTAAGAAAAAGAGAGAACCCAAGAAAGGGAAAACAAATAGAGAAAAAGACAAGCAAGTCACGTAAAAAGACAGAGAGAACCCAAGGAAGGGAAAACAAAGAGAGAAAAAGACAAGTAAGTCACGTAAAATGAAAAAGAAGAAACCCAAGAAAGGGAAAACAAAGAGAAAAAGAAGTAAAGATAAAGAGAAACAAAGAAAAAAGGAAACACAGAAAGAAAGCAAAGTGTAAAGACAAGTAAAGTCATGAAAAAAGAAAAAGAGAAAACCCAAGAAGTGGGAGGAGCAAAGCAACAGTATAAAAGCCAAGACGGCACACGATACAGACACACTGAGCTCGGCCTGAGGAAGGCGAATATACGCCGAAACGTCGCGAAGAGCTCAGTAGATGCGCATAAACCCAAGATGGGCAATTTTTTGAACTGGGGCAGGGGTACCACTATCCTGTCCCACGGTGGAGAGTGCATCTCAGGGAACCGGCGATTGCTGGTTCCCTGATCTTTTTTCAACACCCTATCCAGCCAGGTCCTCGTGGGATGGGAGGTGCCCCTGCCCTATCCAACTATCCTAACCCTAACCAGGGGGGAACCTTTAAAAACCAAAAAAGTGTAAAACAAAGACAAGAAAGTCACGTAGAAAGAAACAAAGCCAGAAAAAAAGAGAAAAACAAAGAATAACGGAAAGGATTTAAAGGAAGGGGGTGCCATAAACACAAATAGAGTGAACAAAGGACGGGATGTCAAAAAAGACAGGGGGTGCCATTAAGAGAAAAACATAAACAAAGTGTTGAAAGAAAACAAAGAGGAAAACAAGTGTAAACAAAGAGAACAATAGTGAGACAAACAAAGATATGAAAGAAAGCAAAGTGAAAAGACAAGTAAGTCACGTAAGAAAAAGAGAGAACCCAAGAAAGGGAAAACAAATAGAGAAAAAGACAAGCAAGTCACGTAAAAAGACAGAGAGAACCCAAGGAAGGGAAAACAAAGAGAGAAAAAGACAAGTAAGTCACGTAAAATGAAAAAGAAGAAACCCAAGAAAGGGAAAACAAAGAGAAAAAGAAGTAAAGATAAAGAGAAACAAAGAAAAAAGGAAACACAGAAAGAAAGCAAAGTGTAAAGACAAGTAAAGTCATGAAAAAAGAAAAAGAGAAAACCCAAGAAGTGGGAGGAGCAAAGCAACAGTATAAAAGCCAAGACGGCACACGATACAGACACACTGAGCTCGGCCTGAGGAAGGCGAATATACGCCGAAACGTCGCGAAGAGCTCAGTAGATGCGCATAAACCCAAGATGGGCAATTTTTTGAACTGGGGCAGGGGTACCACTATCCTGTCCCACGGTGGAGAGTGCATCTCAGGGAACCGGCGATTGCTGGTTCCCTGATCTTTTTTCAACACCCTATCCAGCCAGGTCCTCGTGGGATGGGAGGTGCCCCTGCCCTATCCAACTATCCTAACCCTAACCAGGGGGGAACCTTTAAAAACCAAAAAAGTGTAAAACAAAGACAAGAAAGTCACGTAGAAAGAAACAAAGCCAGAAAAAAAGAGAAAAACAAAGAATAACGGAAAGGATTTAAAGGAAGGGGGTGCCATAAACACAAATAGAGTGAACAAAGGACGGGATGTCAAAAAAGACAGGGGGTGCCATTAAGAGAAAAACATAAACAAAGTGTTGAAAGAAAACAAAGAGGAAAACAAGTGTAAACAAAGAGAACAATAGTGAGACAAACAAAGATATGAAAGAAAGCAAAGTGAAAAGACAAGTAAGTCACGTAAGAAAAAGAGAGAACCCAAGAAAGGGAAAACAAATAGAGAAAAAGACAAGCAAGTCACGTAAAAAGACAGAGAGAACCCAAGGAAGGGAAAACAAAGAGAGAAAAAGACAAGTAAGTCACGTAAAATGAAAAAGAAGAAACCCAAGAAAGGGAAAACAAAGAGAAAAAGAAGTAAAGATAAAGAGAAACAAAGAAAAAAGGAAACACAGAAAGAAAGCAAAGTGTAAAGACAAGTAAAGTCATGAAAAAAGAAAAAGAGAAAACCCAAGAAGTGGGAGGAGCAAAGCAACAGTATAAAAGCCAAGACGGCACACGATACAGACACACTGAGCTCGGCCTGAGGAAGGCGAATATACGCCGAAACGTCGCGAAGAGCTCAGTAGATGCGCATAAACCCAAGATGGGCAATTTTTTGAACTGGGGCAGGGGTACCACTATCCTGTCCCACGGTGGAGAGTGCATCTCAGGGAACCGGCGATTGCTGGTTCCCTGATCTTTTTTCAACACCCTATCCAGCCAGGTCCTCGTGGGATGGGAGGTGCCCCTGCCCTATCCAACTATCCTAACCCTAACCAGGGGGGAACCTTTAAAAACCAAAAAAGTGTAAAACAAAGACAAGAAAGTCACGTAGAAAGAAACAAAGCCAGAAAAAAAGAGAAAAACAAAGAATAACGGAAAGGATTTAAAGGAAGGGGGTGCCATAAACACAAATAGAGTGAACAAAGGACGGGATGTCAAAAAAGACAGGGGGTGCCATTAAGAGAAAAACATAAACAAAGTGTTGAAAGAAAACAAAGAGGAAAACAAGTGTAAACAAAGAGAACAATAGTGAGACAAACAAAGATATGAAAGAAAGCAAAGTGAAAAGACAAGTAAGTCACGTAAGAAAAAGAGAGAACCCAAGAAAGGGAAAACAAATAGAGAAAAAGACAAGCAAGTCACGTAAAAAGACAGAGAGAACCCAAGGAAGGGAAAACAAAGAGAGAAAAAGACAAGTAAGTCACGTAAAATGAAAAAGAAGAAACCCAAGAAAGGGAAAACAAAGAGAAAAAGAAGTAAAGATAAAGAGAAACAAAGAAAAAAGGAAACACAGAAAGAAAGCAAAGTGTAAAGACAAGTAAAGTCATGAAAAAAGAAAAAGAGAAAACCCAAGAAGTGGGAGGAGCAAAGCAACAGTATAAAAGCCAAGACGGCACACGATACAGACACACTGAGCTCGGCCTGAGGAAGGCGAATATACGCCGAAACGTCGCGAAGAGCTCAGTAGATGCGCATAAACCCAAGATGGGCAATTTTTTGAACTGGGGCAGGGGTACCACTATCCTGTCCCACGGTGGAGAGTGCATCTCAGGGAACCGGCGATTGCTGGTTCCCTGATCTTTTTTCAACACCCTATCCAGCCAGGTCCTCGTGGGATGGGAGGTGCCCCTGCCCTATCCAACTATCCTAACCCTAACCAGGGGGGAACCTTTAAAAACCAAAAAAGTGTAAAACAAAGACAAGAAAGTCACGTAGAAAGAAACAAAGCCAGAAAAAAAGAGAAAAACAAAGAATAACGGAAAGGATTTAAAGGAAGGGGGTGCCATAAACACAAATAGAGTGAACAAAGGACGGGATGTCAAAAAAGACAGGGGGTGCCATTAAGAGAAAAACATAAACAAAGTGTTGAAAGAAAACAAAGAGGAAAACAAGTGTAAACAAAGAGAACAATAGTGAGACAAACAAAGATATGAAAGAAAGCAAAGTGAAAAGACAAGTAAGTCACGTAAGAAAAAGAGAGAACCCAAGAAAGGGAAAACAAATAGAGAAAAAGACAAGCAAGTCACGTAAAAAGACAGAGAGAACCCAAGGAAGGGAAAACAAAGAGAGAAAAAGACAAGTAAGTCACGTAAAATGAAAAAGAAGAAACCCAAGAAAGGGAAAACAAAGAGAAAAAGAAGTAAAGATAAAGAGAAACAAAGAAAAAAGGAAACACAGAAAGAAAGCAAAGTGTAAAGACAAGTAAAGTCATGAAAAAAGAAAAAGAGAAAACCCAAGAAGTGGGAGGAGCAAAGCAACAGTATAAAAGCCAAGACGGCACACGATACAGACACACTGAGCTCGGCCTGAGGAAGGCGAATATACGCCGAAACGTCGCGAAGAGCTCAGTAGATGCGCATAAACCCAAGATGGGCAATTTTTTGAACTGGGGCAGGGGTACCACTATCCTGTCCCACGGTGGAGAGTGCATCTCAGGGAACCGGCGATTGCTGGTTCCCTGATCTTTTTTCAACACCCTATCCAGCCAGGTCCTCGTGGGATGGGAGGTGCCCCTGCCCTATCCAACTATCCTAACCCTAACCAGGGGGGAACCTTTAAAAACCAAAAAAGTGTAAAACAAAGACAAGAAAGTCACGTAGAAAGAAACAAAGCCAGAAAAAAAGAGAAAAACAAAGAATAACGGAAAGGATTTAAAGGAAGGGGGTGCCATAAACACAAATAGAGTGAACAAAGGACGGGATGTCAAAAAAGACAGGGGGTGCCATTAAGAGAAAAACATAAACAAAGTGTTGAAAGAAAACAAAGAGGAAAACAAGTGTAAACAAAGAGAACAATAGTGAGACAAACAAAGATATGAAAGAAAGCAAAGTGAAAAGACAAGTAAGTCACGTAAGAAAAAGAGAGAACCCAAGAAAGGGAAAACAAATAGAGAAAAAGACAAGCAAGTCACGTAAAAAGACAGAGAGAACCCAAGGAAGGGAAAACAAAGAGAGAAAAAGACAAGTAAGTCACGTAAAATGAAAAAGAAGAAACCCAAGAAAGGGAAAACAAAGAGAAAAAGAAGTAAAGATAAAGAGAAACAAAGAAAAAAGGAAACACAGAAAGAAAGCAAAGTGTAAAGACAAGTAAAGTCATGAAAAAAGAAAAAGAGAAAACCCAAGAAGTGGGAGGAGCAAAGCAACAGTATAAAAGCCAAGACGGCACACGATACAGACACACTGAGCTCGGCCTGAGGAAGGCGAATATACGCCGAAACGTCGCGAAGAGCTCAGTAGATGCGCATAAACCCAAGATGGGCAATTTTTTGAACTGGGGCAGGGGTACCACTATCCTGTCCCACGGTGGAGAGTGCATCTCAGGGAACCGGCGATTGCTGGTTCCCTGATCTTTTTTCAACACCCTATCCAGCCAGGTCCTCGTGGGATGGGAGGTGCCCCTGCCCTATCCAACTATCCTAACCCTAACCAGGGGGGAACCTTTAAAAACCAAAAAAGTGTAAAACAAAGACAAGAAAGTCACGTAGAAAGAAACAAAGCCAGAAAAAAAGAGAAAAACAAAGAATAACGGAAAGGATTTAAAGGAAGGGGGTGCCATAAACACAAATAGAGTGAACAAAGGACGGGATGTCAAAAAAGACAGGGGGTGCCATTAAGAGAAAAACATAAACAAAGTGTTGAAAGAAAACAAAGAGGAAAACAAGTGTAAACAAAGAGAACAATAGTGAGACAAACAAAGATATGAAAGAAAGCAAAGTGAAAAGACAAGTAAGTCACGTAAGAAAAAGAGAGAACCCAAGAAAGGGAAAACAAATAGAGAAAAAGACAAGCAAGTCACGTAAAAAGACAGAGAGAACCCAAGGAAGGGAAAACAAAGAGAGAAAAAGACAAGTAAGTCACGTAAAATGAAAAAGAAGAAACCCAAGAAAGGGAAAACAAAGAGAAAAAGAAGTAAAGATAAAGAGAAACAAAGAAAAAAGGAAACACAGAAAGAAAGCAAAGTGTAAAGACAAGTAAAGTCATGAAAAAAGAAAAAGAGAAAACCCAAGAAGTGGGAGGAGCAAAGCAACAGTATAAAAGCCAAGACGGCACACGATACAGACACACTGAGCTCGGCCTGAGGAAGGCGAATATACGCCGAAACGTCGCGAAGAGCTCAGTAGATGCGCATAAACCCAAGATGGGCAATTTTTTGAACTGGGGCAGGGGTACCACTATCCTGTCCCACGGTGGAGAGTGCATCTCAGGGAACCGGCGATTGCTGGTTCCCTGATCTTTTTTCAACACCCTATCCAGCCAGGTCCTCGTGGGATGGGAGGTGCCCCTGCCCTATCCAACTATCCTAACCCTAACCAGGGGGGAACCTTTAAAAACCAAAAAAGTGTAAAACAAAGACAAGAAAGTCACGTAGAAAGAAACAAAGCCAGAAAAAAAGAGAAAAACAAAGAATAACGGAAAGGATTTAAAGGAAGGGGGTGCCATAAACACAAATAGAGTGAACAAAGGACGGGATGTCAAAAAAGACAGGGGGTGCCATTAAGAGAAAAACATAAACAAAGTGTTGAAAGAAAACAAAGAGGAAAACAAGTGTAAACAAAGAGAACAATAGTGAGACAAACAAAGATATGAAAGAAAGCAAAGTGAAAAGACAAGTAAGTCACGTAAGAAAAAGAGAGAACCCAAGAAAGGGAAAACAAATAGAGAAAAAGACAAGCAAGTCACGTAAAAAGACAGAGAGAACCCAAGGAAGGGAAAACAAAGAGAGAAAAAGACAAGTAAGTCACGTAAAATGAAAAAGAAGAAACCCAAGAAAGGGAAAACAAAGAGAAAAAGAAGTAAAGATAAAGAGAAACAAAGAAAAAAGGAAACACAGAAAGAAAGCAAAGTGTAAAGACAAGTAAAGTCATGAAAAAAGAAAAAGAGAAAACCCAAGAAGTGGGAGGAGCAAAGCAACAGTATAAAAGCCAAGACGGCACACGATACAGACACACTGAGCTCGGCCTGAGGAAGGCGAATATACGCCGAAACGTCGCGAAGAGCTCAGTAGATGCGCATAAACCCAAGATGGGCAATTTTTTGAACTGGGGCAGGGGTACCACTATCCTGTCCCACGGTGGAGAGTGCATCTCAGGGAACCGGCGATTGCTGGTTCCCTGATCTTTTTTCAACACCCTATCCAGCCAGGTCCTCGTGGGATGGGAGGTGCCCCTGCCCTATCCAACTATCCTAACCCTAACCAGGGGGGAACCTTTAAAAACCAAAAAAGTGTAAAACAAAGACAAGAAAGTCACGTAGAAAGAAACAAAGCCAGAAAAAAAGAGAAAAACAAAGAATAACGGAAAGGATTTAAAGGAAGGGGGTGCCATAAACACAAATAGAGTGAACAAAGGACGGGATGTCAAAAAAGACAGGGGGTGCCATTAAGAGAAAAACATAAACAAAGTGTTGAAAGAAAACAAAGAGGAAAACAAGTGTAAACAAAGAGAACAATAGTGAGACAAACAAAGATATGAAAGAAAGCAAAGTGAAAAGACAAGTAAGTCACGTAAGAAAAAGAGAGAACCCAAGAAAGGGAAAACAAATAGAGAAAAAGACAAGCAAGTCACGTAAAAAGACAGAGAGAACCCAAGGAAGGGAAAACAAAGAGAGAAAAAGACAAGTAAGTCACGTAAAATGAAAAAGAAGAAACCCAAGAAAGGGAAAACAAAGAGAAAAAGAAGTAAAGATAAAGAGAAACAAAGAAAAAAGGAAACACAGAAAGAAAGCAAAGTGTAAAGACAAGTAAAGTCATGAAAAAAGAAAAAGAGAAAACCCAAGAAGTGGGAGGAGCAAAGCAACAGTATAAAAGCCAAGACGGCACACGATACAGACACACTGAGCTCGGCCTGAGGAAGGCGAATATACGCCGAAACGTCGCGAAGAGCTCAGTAGATGCGCATAAACCCAAGATGGGCAATTTTTTGAACTGGGGCAGGGGTACCACTATCCTGTCCCACGGTGGAGAGTGCATCTCAGGGAACCGGCGATTGCTGGTTCCCTGATCTTTTTTCAACACCCTATCCAGCCAGGTCCTCGTGGGATGGGAGGTGCCCCTGCCCTATCCAACTATCCTAACCCTAACCAGGGGGGAACCTTTAAAAACCAAAAAAGTGTAAAACAAAGACAAGAAAGTCACGTAGAAAGAAACAAAGCCAGAAAAAAAGAGAAAAACAAAGAATAACGGAAAGGATTTAAAGGAAGGGGGTGCCATAAACACAAATAGAGTGAACAAAGGACGGGATGTCAAAAAAGACAGGGGGTGCCATTAAGAGAAAAACATAAACAAAGTGTTGAAAGAAAACAAAGAGGAAAACAAGTGTAAACAAAGAGAACAATAGTGAGACAAACAAAGATATGAAAGAAAGCAAAGTGAAAAGACAAGTAAGTCACGTAAGAAAAAGAGAGAACCCAAGAAAGGGAAAACAAATAGAGAAAAAGACAAGCAAGTCACGTAAAAAGACAGAGAGAACCCAAGGAAGGGAAAACAAAGAGAGAAAAAGACAAGTAAGTCACGTAAAATGAAAAAGAAGAAACCCAAGAAAGGGAAAACAAAGAGAAAAAGAAGTAAAGATAAAGAGAAACAAAGAAAAAAGGAAACACAGAAAGAAAGCAAAGTGTAAAGACAAGTAAAGTCATGAAAAAAGAAAAAGAGAAAACCCAAGAAGTGGGAGGAGCAAAGCAACAGTATAAAAGCCAAGACGGCACACGATACAGACACACTGAGCTCGGCCTGAGGAAGGCGAATATACGCCGAAACGTCGCGAAGAGCTCAGTAGATGCGCATAAACCCAAGATGGGCAATTTTTTGAACTGGGGCAGGGGTACCACTATCCTGTCCCACGGTGGAGAGTGCATCTCAGGGAACCGGCGATTGCTGGTTCCCTGATCTTTTTTCAACACCCTATCCAGCCAGGTCCTCGTGGGATGGGAGGTGCCCCTGCCCTATCCAACTATCCTAACCCTAACCAGGGGGGAACCTTTAAAAACCAAAAAAGTGTAAAACAAAGACAAGAAAGTCACGTAGAAAGAAACAAAGCCAGAAAAAAAGAGAAAAACAAAGAATAACGGAAAGGATTTAAAGGAAGGGGGTGCCATAAACACAAATAGAGTGAACAAAGGACGGGATGTCAAAAAAGACAGGGGGTGCCATTAAGAGAAAAACATAAACAAAGTGTTGAAAGAAAACAAAGAGGAAAACAAGTGTAAACAAAGAGAACAATAGTGAGACAAACAAAGATATGAAAGAAAGCAAAGTGAAAAGACAAGTAAGTCACGTAAGAAAAAGAGAGAACCCAAGAAAGGGAAAACAAATAGAGAAAAAGACAAGCAAGTCACGTAAAAAGACAGAGAGAACCCAAGGAAGGGAAAACAAAGAGAGAAAAAGACAAGTAAGTCACGTAAAATGAAAAAGAAGAAACCCAAGAAAGGGAAAACAAAGAGAAAAAGAAGTAAAGATAAAGAGAAACAAAGAAAAAAGGAAACACAGAAAGAAAGCAAAGTGTAAAGACAAGTAAAGTCATGAAAAAAGAAAAAGAGAAAACCCAAGAAGTGGGAGGAGCAAAGCAACAGTATAAAAGCCAAGACGGCACACGATACAGACACACTGAGCTCGGCCTGAGGAAGGCGAATATACGCCGAAACGTCGCGAAGAGCTCAGTAGATGCGCATAAACCCAAGATGGGCAATTTTTTGAACTGGGGCAGGGGTACCACTATCCTGTCCCACGGTGGAGAGTGCATCTCAGGGAACCGGCGATTGCTGGTTCCCTGATCTTTTTTCAACACCCTATCCAGCCAGGTCCTCGTGGGATGGGAGGTGCCCCTGCCCTATCCAACTATCCTAACCCTAACCAGGGGGGAACCTTTAAAAACCAAAAAAGTGTAAAACAAAGACAAGAAAGTCACGTAGAAAGAAACAAAGCCAGAAAAAAAGAGAAAAACAAAGAATAACGGAAAGGATTTAAAGGAAGGGGGTGCCATAAACACAAATAGAGTGAACAAAGGACGGGATGTCAAAAAAGACAGGGGGTGCCATTAAGAGAAAAACATAAACAAAGTGTTGAAAGAAAACAAAGAGGAAAACAAGTGTAAACAAAGAGAACAATAGTGAGACAAACAAAGATATGAAAGAAAGCAAAGTGAAAAGACAAGTAAGTCACGTAAGAAAAAGAGAGAACCCAAGAAAGGGAAAACAAATAGAGAAAAAGACAAGCAAGTCACGTAAAAAGACAGAGAGAACCCAAGGAAGGGAAAACAAAGAGAGAAAAAGACAAGTAAGTCACGTAAAATGAAAAAGAAGAAACCCAAGAAAGGGAAAACAAAGAGAAAAAGAAGTAAAGATAAAGAGAAACAAAGAAAAAAGGAAACACAGAAAGAAAGCAAAGTGTAAAGACAAGTAAAGTCATGAAAAAAGAAAAAGAGAAAACCCAAGAAGTGGGAGGAGCAAAGCAACAGTATAAAAGCCAAGACGGCACACGATACAGACACACTGAGCTCGGCCTGAGGAAGGCGAATATACGCCGAAACGTCGCGAAGAGCTCAGTAGATGCGCATAAACCCAAGATGGGCAATTTTTTGAACTGGGGCAGGGGTACCACTATCCTGTCCCACGGTGGAGAGTGCATCTCAGGGAACCGGCGATTGCTGGTTCCCTGATCTTTTTTCAACACCCTATCCAGCCAGGTCCTCGTGGGATGGGAGGTGCCCCTGCCCTATCCAACTATCCTAACCCTAACCAGGGGGGAACCTTTAAAAACCAAAAAAGTGTAAAACAAAGACAAGAAAGTCACGTAGAAAGAAACAAAGCCAGAAAAAAAGAGAAAAACAAAGAATAACGGAAAGGATTTAAAGGAAGGGGGTGCCATAAACACAAATAGAGTGAACAAAGGACGGGATGTCAAAAAAGACAGGGGGTGCCATTAAGAGAAAAACATAAACAAAGTGTTGAAAGAAAACAAAGAGGAAAACAAGTGTAAACAAAGAGAACAATAGTGAGACAAACAAAGATATGAAAGAAAGCAAAGTGAAAAGACAAGTAAGTCACGTAAGAAAAAGAGAGAACCCAAGAAAGGGAAAACAAATAGAGAAAAAGACAAGCAAGTCACGTAAAAAGACAGAGAGAACCCAAGGAAGGGAAAACAAAGAGAGAAAAAGACAAGTAAGTCACGTAAAATGAAAAAGAAGAAACCCAAGAAAGGGAAAACAAAGAGAAAAAGAAGTAAAGATAAAGAGAAACAAAGAAAAAAGGAAACACAGAAAGAAAGCAAAGTGTAAAGACAAGTAAAGTCATGAAAAAAGAAAAAGAGAAAACCCAAGAAGTGGGAGGAGCAAAGCAACAGTATAAAAGCCAAGACGGCACACGATACAGACACACTGAGCTCGGCCTGAGGAAGGCGAATATACGCCGAAACGTCGCGAAGAGCTCAGTAGATGCGCATAAACCCAAGATGGGCAATTTTTTGAACTGGGGCAGGGGTACCACTATCCTGTCCCACGGTGGAGAGTGCATCTCAGGGAACCGGCGATTGCTGGTTCCCTGATCTTTTTTCAACACCCTATCCAGCCAGGTCCTCGTGGGATGGGAGGTGCCCCTGCCCTATCCAACTATCCTAACCCTAACCAGGGGGGAACCTTTAAAAACCAAAAAAGTGTAAAACAAAGACAAGAAAGTCACGTAGAAAGAAACAAAGCCAGAAAAAAAGAGAAAAACAAAGAATAACGGAAAGGATTTAAAGGAAGGGGGTGCCATAAACACAAATAGAGTGAACAAAGGACGGGATGTCAAAAAAGACAGGGGGTGCCATTAAGAGAAAAACATAAACAAAGTGTTGAAAGAAAACAAAGAGGAAAACAAGTGTAAACAAAGAGAACAATAGTGAGACAAACAAAGATATGAAAGAAAGCAAAGTGAAAAGACAAGTAAGTCACGTAAGAAAAAGAGAGAACCCAAGAAAGGGAAAACAAATAGAGAAAAAGACAAGCAAGTCACGTAAAAAGACAGAGAGAACCCAAGGAAGGGAAAACAAAGAGAGAAAAAGACAAGTAAGTCACGTAAAATGAAAAAGAAGAAACCCAAGAAAGGGAAAACAAAGAGAAAAAGAAGTAAAGATAAAGAGAAACAAAGAAAAAAGGAAACACAGAAAGAAAGCAAAGTGTAAAGACAAGTAAAGTCATGAAAAAAGAAAAAGAGAAAACCCAAGAAGTGGGAGGAGCAAAGCAACAGTATAAAAGCCAAGACGGCACACGATACAGACACACTGAGCTCGGCCTGAGGAAGGCGAATATACGCCGAAACGTCGCGAAGAGCTCAGTAGATGCGCATAAACCCAAGATGGGCAATTTTTTGAACTGGGGCAGGGGTACCACTATCCTGTCCCACGGTGGAGAGTGCATCTCAGGGAACCGGCGATTGCTGGTTCCCTGATCTTTTTTCAACACCCTATCCAGCCAGGTCCTCGTGGGATGGGAGGTGCCCCTGCCCTATCCAACTATCCTAACCCTAACCAGGGGGGAACCTTTAAAAACCAAAAAAGTGTAAAACAAAGACAAGAAAGTCACGTAGAAAGAAACAAAGCCAGAAAAAAAGAGAAAAACAAAGAATAACGGAAAGGATTTAAAGGAAGGGGGTGCCATAAACACAAATAGAGTGAACAAAGGACGGGATGTCAAAAAAGACAGGGGGTGCCATTAAGAGAAAAACATAAACAAAGTGTTGAAAGAAAACAAAGAGGAAAACAAGTGTAAACAAAGAGAACAATAGTGAGACAAACAAAGATATGAAAGAAAGCAAAGTGAAAAGACAAGTAAGTCACGTAAGAAAAAGAGAGAACCCAAGAAAGGGAAAACAAATAGAGAAAAAGACAAGCAAGTCACGTAAAAAGACAGAGAGAACCCAAGGAAGGGAAAACAAAGAGAGAAAAAGACAAGTAAGTCACGTAAAATGAAAAAGAAGAAACCCAAGAAAGGGAAAACAAAGAGAAAAAGAAGTAAAGATAAAGAGAAACAAAGAAAAAAGGAAACACAGAAAGAAAGCAAAGTGTAAAGACAAGTAAAGTCATGAAAAAAGAAAAAGAGAAAACCCAAGAAGTGGGAGGAGCAAAGCAACAGTATAAAAGCCAAGACGGCACACGATACAGACACACTGAGCTCGGCCTGAGGAAGGCGAATATACGCCGAAACGTCGCGAAGAGCTCAGTAGATGCGCATAAACCCAAGATGGGCAATTTTTTGAACTGGGGCAGGGGTACCACTATCCTGTCCCACGGTGGAGAGTGCATCTCAGGGAACCGGCGATTGCTGGTTCCCTGATCTTTTTTCAACACCCTATCCAGCCAGGTCCTCGTGGGATGGGAGGTGCCCCTGCCCTATCCAACTATCCTAACCCTAACCAGGGGGGAACCTTTAAAAACCAAAAAAGTGTAAAACAAAGACAAGAAAGTCACGTAGAAAGAAACAAAGCCAGAAAAAAAGAGAAAAACAAAGAATAACGGAAAGGATTTAAAGGAAGGGGGTGCCATAAACACAAATAGAGTGAACAAAGGACGGGATGTCAAAAAAGACAGGGGGTGCCATTAAGAGAAAAACATAAACAAAGTGTTGAAAGAAAACAAAGAGGAAAACAAGTGTAAACAAAGAGAACAATAGTGAGACAAACAAAGATATGAAAGAAAGCAAAGTGAAAAGACAAGTAAGTCACGTAAGAAAAAGAGAGAACCCAAGAAAGGGAAAACAAATAGAGAAAAAGACAAGCAAGTCACGTAAAAAGACAGAGAGAACCCAAGGAAGGGAAAACAAAGAGAGAAAAAGACAAGTAAGTCACGTAAAATGAAAAAGAAGAAACCCAAGAAAGGGAAAACAAAGAGAAAAAGAAGTAAAGATAAAGAGAAACAAAGAAAAAAGGAAACACAGAAAGAAAGCAAAGTGTAAAGACAAGTAAAGTCATGAAAAAAGAAAAAGAGAAAACCCAAGAAGTGGGAGGAGCAAAGCAACAGTATAAAAGCCAAGACGGCACACGATACAGACACACTGAGCTCGGCCTGAGGAAGGCGAATATACGCCGAAACGTCGCGAAGAGCTCAGTAGATGCGCATAAACCCAAGATGGGCAATTTTTTGAACTGGGGCAGGGGTACCACTATCCTGTCCCACGGTGGAGAGTGCATCTCAGGGAACCGGCGATTGCTGGTTCCCTGATCTTTTTTCAACACCCTATCCAGCCAGGTCCTCGTGGGATGGGAGGTGCCCCTGCCCTATCCAACTATCCTAACCCTAACCAGGGGGGAACCTTTAAAAACCAAAAAAGTGTAAAACAAAGACAAGAAAGTCACGTAGAAAGAAACAAAGCCAGAAAAAAAGAGAAAAACAAAGAATAACGGAAAGGATTTAAAGGAAGGGGGTGCCATAAACACAAATAGAGTGAACAAAGGACGGGATGTCAAAAAAGACAGGGGGTGCCATTAAGAGAAAAACATAAACAAAGTGTTGAAAGAAAACAAAGAGGAAAACAAGTGTAAACAAAGAGAACAATAGTGAGACAAACAAAGATATGAAAGAAAGCAAAGTGAAAAGACAAGTAAGTCACGTAAGAAAAAGAGAGAACCCAAGAAAGGGAAAACAAATAGAGAAAAAGACAAGCAAGTCACGTAAAAAGACAGAGAGAACCCAAGGAAGGGAAAACAAAGAGAGAAAAAGACAAGTAAGTCACGTAAAATGAAAAAGAAGAAACCCAAGAAAGGGAAAACAAAGAGAAAAAGAAGTAAAGATAAAGAGAAACAAAGAAAAAAGGAAACACAGAAAGAAAGCAAAGTGTAAAGACAAGTAAAGTCATGAAAAAAGAAAAAGAGAAAACCCAAGAAGTGGGAGGAGCAAAGCAACAGTATAAAAGCCAAGACGGCACACGATACAGACACACTGAGCTCGGCCTGAGGAAGGCGAATATACGCCGAAACGTCGCGAAGAGCTCAGTAGATGCGCATAAACCCAAGATGGGCAATTTTTTGAACTGGGGCAGGGGTACCACTATCCTGTCCCACGGTGGAGAGTGCATCTCAGGGAACCGGCGATTGCTGGTTCCCTGATCTTTTTTCAACACCCTATCCAGCCAGGTCCTCGTGGGATGGGAGGTGCCCCTGCCCTATCCAACTATCCTAACCCTAACCAGGGGGGAACCTTTAAAAACCAAAAAAGTGTAAAACAAAGACAAGAAAGTCACGTAGAAAGAAACAAAGCCAGAAAAAAAGAGAAAAACAAAGAATAACGGAAAGGATTTAAAGGAAGGGGGTGCCATAAACACAAATAGAGTGAACAAAGGACGGGATGTCAAAAAAGACAGGGGGTGCCATTAAGAGAAAAACATAAACAAAGTGTTGAAAGAAAACAAAGAGGAAAACAAGTGTAAACAAAGAGAACAATAGTGAGACAAACAAAGATATGAAAGAAAGCAAAGTGAAAAGACAAGTAAGTCACGTAAGAAAAAGAGAGAACCCAAGAAAGGGAAAACAAATAGAGAAAAAGACAAGCAAGTCACGTAAAAAGACAGAGAGAACCCAAGGAAGGGAAAACAAAGAGAGAAAAAGACAAGTAAGTCACGTAAAATGAAAAAGAAGAAACCCAAGAAAGGGAAAACAAAGAGAAAAAGAAGTAAAGATAAAGAGAAACAAAGAAAAAAGGAAACACAGAAAGAAAGCAAAGTGTAAAGACAAGTAAAGTCATGAAAAAAGAAAAAGAGAAAACCCAAGAAGTGGGAGGAGCAAAGCAACAGTATAAAAGCCAAGACGGCACACGATACAGACACACTGAGCTCGGCCTGAGGAAGGCGAATATACGCCGAAACGTCGCGAAGAGCTCAGTAGATGCGCATAAACCCAAGATGGGCAATTTTTTGAACTGGGGCAGGGGTACCACTATCCTGTCCCACGGTGGAGAGTGCATCTCAGGGAACCGGCGATTGCTGGTTCCCTGATCTTTTTTCAACACCCTATCCAGCCAGGTCCTCGTGGGATGGGAGGTGCCCCTGCCCTATCCAACTATCCTAACCCTAACCAGGGGGGAACCTTTAAAAACCAAAAAAGTGTAAAACAAAGACAAGAAAGTCACGTAGAAAGAAACAAAGCCAGAAAAAAAGAGAAAAACAAAGAATAACGGAAAGGATTTAAAGGAAGGGGGTGCCATAAACACAAATAGAGTGAACAAAGGACGGGATGTCAAAAAAGACAGGGGGTGCCATTAAGAGAAAAACATAAACAAAGTGTTGAAAGAAAACAAAGAGGAAAACAAGTGTAAACAAAGAGAACAATAGTGAGACAAACAAAGATATGAAAGAAAGCAAAGTGAAAAGACAAGTAAGTCACGTAAGAAAAAGAGAGAACCCAAGAAAGGGAAAACAAATAGAGAAAAAGACAAGCAAGTCACGTAAAAAGACAGAGAGAACCCAAGGAAGGGAAAACAAAGAGAGAAAAAGACAAGTAAGTCACGTAAAATGAAAAAGAAGAAACCCAAGAAAGGGAAAACAAAGAGAAAAAGAAGTAAAGATAAAGAGAAACAAAGAAAAAAGGAAACACAGAAAGAAAGCAAAGTGTAAAGACAAGTAAAGTCATGAAAAAAGAAAAAGAGAAAACCCAAGAAGTGGGAGGAGCAAAGCAACAGTATAAAAGCCAAGACGGCACACGATACAGACACACTGAGCTCGGCCTGAGGAAGGCGAATATACGCCGAAACGTCGCGAAGAGCTCAGTAGATGCGCATAAACCCAAGATGGGCAATTTTTTGAACTGGGGCAGGGGTACCACTATCCTGTCCCACGGTGGAGAGTGCATCTCAGGGAACCGGCGATTGCTGGTTCCCTGATCTTTTTTCAACACACAGTACCCCCCAACAGGTGGGACAAGGGGCCTCACCTAGCATTCATGGTAGTCCCACACTTGATGAGGAAGCAGGACAGGATGTGGGAACGAGTGAAATTTTGGTTCCACTCCCCGCATCCAGTACCTCAATGGAGCAATCCTCACAAGCAGTACTGGATTAACTGCAGGCAGATGTAATGGGAGCAGTTTCCCCCAGTCAAGGGTCACCAAACCTTCAGACCTCCACCCCAAGACCGCAGATCTGCAGAGTCACCAGACACGTAAGAACAGAACGCAAAATGATTGACTGGGGCCTGAGTGTGCGAAAGAAGTGGCTGATCGTGGGTGACTCCAATCTTGCCAGGTTCCCGGGATACTCTATCCCGGACCTGCAGATTGATAGTTTCCCAGGGGCCAACTTTCGTCATGCACAGGCATTGATGGCCAAATCCACAAGCCAATTGACTGTGGAGAAATTGGTACTGGCCTTCGGCATCAACTGCAGGGGACAAAGAGCCAAAGAAACGGCAATTAAACAGATGCAGGGGGCATTCAGAGCTGCCAAAAAGTACTTCCCGTACGCAGAGATTTGGATTCCTGTAATCAACTACTCTCCGGGCCTCCCCCTGATGGAACGGAGCACTTTGCGGATGTTGAATGCCCACCTTATCAGGAACCAGCCGTTTATCCCAGCACTACAGAACTCAGCATTCCACACGGAGTCGGATTATGTGCATTGGACCAGGGGAACGGCTAGAGCAATGTTGCAGCATTGGGTCGCCTATTTAAACTTGGAAGCCCCATAAGCCTTCCAGAGGAGGGGCATAGTGGGATTAGACCCCAGTTGGTTAACAATGTGATGGTGTTAGCTAACAATTTCAACCTCACTGGCCCGCAGGCAGACCTACTGAATCGCGGGTTGACCTTCATTCCCACACTTGATCTGAATAGAAAGCAAAAGGTGCAAATCCTATTGGATATTCAAAATTATCATAGGCGGCTAAAATTGGCAGCATATTTTCAACAGGGAAGGAATCGAGACCCACCTAGGTTCACACCAACATCATATTGGGTGCCGCCCTTAGACAAATTGCCCCCAGAAATTATTTTTTTGCTGAAACAAGATCTAAAACAATTCAACACACATTTCAGATTACAACAAGAAAAAACAAATTTATCACAAGCTGAACAACAAGCACTTAGGGAATTGGCAACAAATAAACATATAGTCATCAAGCCTGCAGATAAAGGCAGTGCAGTCGTCATTTTAGACAGGGAGCAGTACATATTTGAAGCAAATCGACAGTTGGAGGACCGAACATATTACAAAAGATTACAAAACCCAATTTATTTACAGACAGTCCCAAAAGTATATAAAATTGTGGAGGATTTACATAAAAACAAATTCATCAATTGGAAACAGAAACAATATTTAAAAGGGGAATCGGAACCCCGACCTAGGAGGTTTTATATGCTCCCAAAGATCCACAAGAATCCAGAACAATGGACAGTTCCATTCAGAATACCTCCCGGACGACCGATCGTCTCCGATTGTGGTAGCGAAACCTATCAAACGGCAGAATACATAGATTATTTTCTGAATCCCCTTTCGGTTAAACACCCATCATACGTGAAGGATACTTACCATTTCATTGGCATGATTAAAAATTTAAAAATTCCACACAATTCATTGTTCTTCACGATCGACATAGACAGTCTTTACACTAATATAGACACAAAAGCCGGATTGACAGCAGTTAAAAACATATTTCAGAAGTATCCCCAACAAGACAGGCCGGACCGACAGTTGTTAGCCCTATTGGAAATTAATTTAACTAGGAATGACTTCGAATTTAATAACCAATTTTTTCTCCAAATCAAAGGGGTGGCAATGGGCAAAAAGTTTGCCCCCGCCTACGCCAATATCTTTATGGCGGAGTGGGAGGAAGCGGCTCTGGGGAAGTGTCCCCAAAAACCCTTCCTTTATGTTAGATATTTGGATGACATTTTTGGAATCTGGACCCACTCACAGGAAGAATTTACGGAATTCATCCAGATATTAGACACTCACGATCCCTCCATTAGACTCAAACACAAATCGGACCATCATTCTATTGACTTCTTAGACACCACTGTCTACAAAGGGGAATTGTTTCAAACAGATCAAAGTTTAGACATCAAGGTCTTTTTCAAAGAAACGGACACACATTCACTGCTGTTCAAGACCAGCTTCCACCCCACTCACACTTATAAGGGACTAATTAAGTCACAATTGATTAGATTTCAACGAATCTGCACACAGGACTCTGATTTCATGGGAGCAGTCAATACACTATTCGCCGCATTAAAGAACAGAGGCTACTGCCGATCATTTCTGAGACGTTGTCTCAGAACCTTTCGGAACCGGAAACCCGCATCAGACAAGGACTTTATCCCACTCATCACGACCTTTTCTTCAGCTAGTAGATTGCTCAACAACAAATTCAAAAAGAATTTTCGAGAAATCATTGCGAGTTCGGGACTTTTGGATAACCACCAAGTTATCTCAGCATACCGCAGGAACAAGAACCTGAAGGATTATTTAGTCAGGGCAAGACTGCCACCTATTCAGCCAAAGCGGAGCACCAACATTCTATCGGATACATTAGTAAAACTGGAGTATGTACAGAACAGGATCAACAAAACTATTTACAAAGTTGCACAAATTTTCACACCTCAGACCTGCAATTGTGTATATATTATCTTTTGCTCACAATGTGGGACACAATACATTGGCGAAACAAAGAACTCGATCTCCACCAGGATGACACAACACAGATACAACATCAGACACAAGAAAGAAACCCACACACTCTTGGTTAAACACTTTATTTCTCATGGTTGGCAGAGTCTGAGGGTTGCTGGAATCCAGAACAATTCAGGTTGGACAGATGGACAAAGGAAGAAACGGGAGAGAGAATGGATCCATCGGTTGAACACAAAGGAACCTTGGGGATTGAACATGAAGAACAACTGACAGCAACTATTCGGGTTGCTCGACGTTCGATCCCCAACCCCGTTTTCATTCCTAACCCTAACCCTCATTGGATGGGGACCCCAACCCGACCCCAAGCCCTGAACCTAACCATTTGGATCCTTTATTTCTAACCCCGACCCAGTCATAAGCCCTAACCCTAACCATTTTGATCTTTTGTCTCTAACCCCAACCCGATTCACAAGCCCTAACCCTAACCATGGGGGTCTTTACTTTTTATTTCCCAACCCCCACTCACATGGGGAACCCTCATGTTTGTTGTGTTACTAACATTATTAAGACCACACGCAAAACTATTTAAAAACACAAAGGAATACACAAAAACGCATCACATATCTTTAAAAACATTAAAAATCTTGATTTCAATTTTTTCACATTAGTTAAAATTTCTTTTCAATGTTTCATACGGTTGTAAATAGTTAAAAATAATTTTTCCTGTTTGAAGCATTGTTTATCTTCAAAACATGCAAACTTCATGTCTACAAATGTCAATAAAAGCACCAAAAATGAATAAGCAACAAAAAAATTAAAAAAAACCATTAAAAAAACAACAAAAAAAACATTTAAAATCATTTCATAAAATACTAAAAACAATTTAAAACACAGTTTTATCTACACTATTTAGTGTGGTTAAGAAGGATTAAAAAATACGTTAGAAACAATTTTGTCATGTTTACAAATGTAAATAAAAGCACCAAAACTGAATAAGCAACAAAAAAATTAAAAAACCATTAAAAAACAACAAAAAAAACATTTAAAATCATTTCATAAAATACTAAAAACAATTTTTAAAAAATACGTTAAAAAAACAATTTTGTATTATTTGACTATGTACATATTTTCCATTTTCTGTGTTTTTTCATTATTATAGGCAAGGCTGCATAACTTTAAAACATCAGTTCATTGAAAACTGCATTTTTAGTTTAGTTCGTCAGAGGCTATATAAGGAGAGGAGTGCTGAACACCCTCATTCTAGCCCTGACAGCCAAAGGAGCAACATCTCCAGATTATTCACAGCAGCCACTTTTTCGTTTTGTACCGCGTGTGCCCTGGCCTGAAGAAGACCCGGTGGGGTCGAAACGTTGCCCCGGGCACACTACCATTTGGCCTATTTTGAATTTATTAAAAATTGATCAGTTTTTCTTTATTTTTTTTATAAAAACCAAACGCTTTCTTTTTTTCTCATTATTTTTTTGCACTATAAATTAGATACATTATCATTCATACCTACATTCATAAATAGCAAACAAACAAAATTTATTAAATTATAATACCAAAGGCTGCATCATCCACACAAAACTTTATTATTAGATAACAAAGGCTTCATCACAGACAAGACAATAATGGTCTACCTGGATGAGGACCAGGATTGGATCCCTGTACGGTACCGGGGACGGCGTCTTGTGCCTGGTGGCCGTAACAGGCAGTGGAGTAGCGGGAGGGCCCAAGGGAAGGACCGTGCACCTCCGCGTCCCTTCAGGGGCCGGAACACTTTTCCTCTCCCTAACCGGCCAGTGCCTCCCTTTGGTCCGAACCGCTACTATGGACCGCAGTCTCGGTCTTATGCAGCAGTCACACGGGGATTTGACAGGGGCTCTGCCACTAGGTTTGGGCGGTGGCAACCCAGAACAGCTGGTTATGGGAGACAGCAACCGGCTCCCCCAGCATTTGGAAAACTTGTGCGAAAGATGCACATGGTGATTAAAATGGTTCATCACCTACAAAATGTGGCCCCTAAACCAGGGAAACCCCACCCTAGCATGATCTCCCGGATGGTTGAGATCTTGGGCTCAATGATCAAGCCCGCGTCCCCTACTTCTAAGACACTTGATCTTATACAGGGGAATGCAAAGAATTGGGGCTACACGACATTGCTTTTGCTTGAGGACCACTACCTCACAAGTCTCGAGTCCCTTTTGGAAGACTTAGAGGGAGACTTGGTCCCAGATTGGAGAGATGCGTTTGAGGTGTCCAAACGGTGGGCTCGCCGCAATTTGCCCCGCGTATCCCAGGACGTTCTGGATCATGCGGAAGCCTTGATTACTGCAAGGACAAACAAGAACATTGATCAACAAACACAACATGACAGGCAAGCTCCTACAGAGGGGTCCAATGACAGGGATCGCACAACAACACACACACGTGATGCACAGCAACAGACATCCACAACAGAAACCACAGACACTGTACATGCGGAAGCCCCACTTCAACGCACTGTAGCGCACACAGTTGCTACGATGACGGAGCAGGTTATGGTGCATGCTGCACCTGCTTCCCACCCCCCACCTCCTGTACAATCTCTTGAACAAAGACCACCACGCAGAAGGAATGCATGCGTGGTCTCACAGGACAGTGGCCTCCTCCAGATAGAGGATTTTGGACACAGTACCCCCCAACAGGTGGGACAAGGGGCCTCACCTAGCATTCATGGTAGTCCCACACTTGATGAGGAAGCAGGACAGGATGTGGGAACGAGTGAAATTTTGGTTCCACTCCCCGCATCCAGTACCTCAATGGAGCAATCCTCACAAGCAGTACTGGATACACTGCAGGCAGATGTAATGGGAGCAGTTTCCCCCAGTCAAGGGTCACCAAACCTTCAGACCTCCACCCCAAGACCGCAGATCTGCAGAGTCACCAGACACGTAAGAACAGAACGCAAAATGATTGACTGGGGCCTGAGTGTGCGAAAGAAGTGGCTGATCGTGGGTGACTCCAATCTTGCCAGGTTCCCGGGATACTCTATCCCGGACCTGCAGATTGATAGTTTCCCAGGGGCCAACTTTCGTCATGCACAGGCATTGATGGCCAAATCCACAAGCCAATTGACTGTGGAGAAATTGGTACTGGCCTTCGGCATCAACTGCAGGGGACAAAGAGCCAAAGAAACGGCAATTAAACAGATGCAGGGGGCATTCAGAGCTGCCAAAAAGTACTTCCCGTACGCAGAGATTTGGATTCCTGTAATCAACTACTCTCCGGGCCTCCCCCTGATGGAACGGAGCACTTTGCGGATGTTGAATGCCCACCTTATCAGGAACCAGCCGTTTATCCCAGCACTACAGAACTCAGCATTCCACACGGAGTCGGATTATGTGCATTGGACCAGGGGAACGGCTAGAGCAATGTTGCAGCATTGGGTCGCCTATTTAAACTTGGAAGCCCCATAAGCCTTCCAGAGGAGGGGCATAGTGGGATTAGACCCCAGTTGGTTAACAATGTGATGGTGTTAGCTAACAATTTCAACCTCACTGGCCCGCAGGCAGACCTACTGAATCGCGGGTTGACCTTCATTCCCACACTTGATCTGAATAGAAAGCAAAAGGTGCAAATCCTATTGGATATTCAAAATTATCATAGGCGGCTAAAATTGGCAGCATATTTTCAACAGGGAAGGAATCGAGACCCACCTAGGTTCACACCAACATCATATTGGGTGCCGCCCTTAGACAAATTGCCCCCAGAAATTATTTTTTTGCTGAAACAAGATCTAAAACAATTCAACACACATTTCAGATTACAACAAGAAAAAACAAATTTATCACAAGCTGAACAACAAGCACTTAGGGAATTGGCAACAAATAAACATATAGTCATCAAGCCTGCAGATAAAGGCAGTGCAGTCGTCATTTTAGACAGGGAGCAGTACATATTTGAAGCAAATCGACAGTTGGAGGACCGAACATATTACAAAAGATTACAAAACCCAATTTATTTACAGACAGTCCCAAAAGTATATAAAATTGTGGAGGATTTACATAAAAACAAATTCATCAATTGGAAACAGAAACAATATTTAAAAGGGGAATCGGAACCCCGACCTAGGAGGTTTTATATGCTCCCAAAGATCCACAAGAATCCAGAACAATGGACAGTTCCATTCAGAATACCTCCCGGACGACCGATCGTCTCCGATTGTGGTAGCGAAACCTATCAAACGGCAGAATACATAGATTATTTTCTGAATCCCCTTTCGGTTAAACACCCATCATACGTGAAGGATACTTACCATTTCATTGGCATGATTAAAAATTTAAAAATTCCACACAATTCATTGTTCTTCACGATCGACATAGACAGTCTTTACACTAATATAGACACAAAAGCCGGATTGACAGCAGTTAAAAACATATTTCAGAAGTATCCCCAACAAGACAGGCCGGACCGACAGTTGTTAGCCCTATTGGAAATTAATTTAACTAGGAATGACTTCGAATTTAATAACCAATTTTTTCTCCAAATCAAAGGGGTGGCAATGGGCAAAAAGTTTGCCCCCGCCTACGCCAATATCTTTATGGCGGAGTGGGAGGAAGCGGCTCTGGGGAAGTGTCCCCAAAAACCCTTCCTTTATGTTAGATATTTGGATGACATTTTTGGAATCTGGACCCACTCACAGGAAGAATTTACGGAATTCATCCAGATATTAGACACTCACGATCCCTCCATTAGACTCAAACACAAATCGGACCATCATTCTATTGACTTCTTAGACACCACTGTCTACAAAGGGGAATTGTTTCAAACAGATCAAAGTTTAGACATCAAGGTCTTTTTCAAAGAAACGGACACACATTCACTGCTGTTCAAGACCAGCTTCCACCCCACTCACACTTATAAGGGACTAATTAAGTCACAATTGATTAGATTTCAACGAATCTGCACACAGGACTCTGATTTCATGGGAGCAGTCAATACACTATTCGCCGCATTAAAGAACAGAGGCTACTGCCGATCATTTCTGAGACGTTGTCTCAGAACCTTTCGGAACCGGAAACCCGCATCAGACAAGGACTTTATCCCACTCATCACGACCTTTTCTTCAGCTAGTAGATTGCTCAACAACAAATTCAAAAAGAATTTTCGAGAAATCATTGCGAGTTCGGGACTTTTGGATAACCACCAAGTTATCTCAGCATACCGCAGGAACAAGAACCTGAAGGATTATTTAGTCAGGGCAAGACTGCCACCTATTCAGCCAAAGCGGAGCACCAACATTCTATCGGATACATTAGTAAAACTGGAGTATGTACAGAACAGGATCAACAAAACTATTTACAAAGTTGCACAAATTTTCACACCTCAGACCTGCAATTGTGTATATATTATCTTTTGCTCACAATGTGGGACACAATACATTGGCGAAACAAAGAACTCGATCTCCACCAGGATGACACAACACAGATACAACATCAGACACAAGAAAGAAACCCACACACTCTTGGTTAAACACTTTATTTCTCATGGTTGGCAGAGTCTGAGGGTTGCTGGAATCCAGAACAATTCAGGTTGGACAGATGGACAAAGGAAGAAACGGGAGAGAGAATGGATCCATCGGTTGAACACAAAGGAACCTTGGGGATTGAACATGAAGAACAACTGACAGCAACTATTCGGGTTGCTCGACGTTCGATCCCCAACCCCGTTTTCATTCCTAACCCTAACCCTCATTGGATGGGGACCCCAACCCGACCCCAAGCCCTGAACCTAACCATTTGGATCCTTTATTTCTAACCCCGACCCAGTCATAAGCCCTAACCCTAACCATTTTGATCTTTTGTCTCTAACCCCAACCCGATTCACAAGCCCTAACCCTAACCATGGGGGTCTTTACTTTTTATTTCCCAACCCCCACTCACATGGGGAACCCTCATGTTTGTTGTGTTACTAACATTATTAAGACCACACGCAAAACTATTTAAAAACACAAAGGAATACACAAAAACGCATCACATATCTTTAAAAACATTAAAAATCTTGATTTCAATTTTTTCACATTAGTTAAAATTTCTTTTCAATGTTTCATACGGTTGTAAATAGTTAAAAATAATTTTTCCTGTTTGAAGCATTGTTTATCTTCAAAACATGCAAACTTCATGTCTACAAATGTCAATAAAAGCACCAAAAATGAATAAGCAACAAAAAAATTAAAAAAAACCATTAAAAAAACAACAAAAAAAACATTTAAAATCATTTCATAAAATACTAAAAACAATTTAAAACACAGTTTTATCTACACTATTTAGTGTGGTTAAGAAGGATTAAAAAATACGTTAGAAACAATTTTGTCATGTTTACAAATGTAAATAAAAGCACCAAAACTGAATAAGCAACAAAAAAATTAAAAAACCATTAAAAAACAACAAAAAAAACATTTAAAATCATTTCATAAAATACTAAAAACAATTTTTAAAAAATACGTTAAAAAAACAATTTTGTATTATTTGACTATGTACATATTTTCCATTTTCTGTGTTTTTTCATTATTATAGGCAAGGCTGCATAACTTTAAAACATCAGTTCATTGAAAACTGCATTTTTAGTTTAGTTCGTCAGAGGCTATATAAGGAGAGGAGTGCTGAACACCCTCATTCTAGCCCTGACAGCCAAAGGAGCAACATCTCCAGATTATTCACAGCAGCCACTTTTTCGTTTTGTACCGCGTGTGCCCTGGCCTGAAGAAGACCCGGTGGGGTCGAAACGTTGCCCCGGGCACACTACCATTTGGCCTATTTTGAATTTATTAAAAATTGATCAGTTTTTCTTTATTTTTTTTATAAAAACCAAACGCTTTCTTTTTTTCTCATTATTTTTTTGCACTATAAATTAGATACATTATCATTCATACCTACATTCATAAATAGCAAACAAACAAAATTTATTAAATTATAATACCAAAGGCTGCATCATCCACACAAAACTTTATTATTAGATAACAAAGGCTTCATCACAGACAAGACAATAATGGTCTACCTGGATGAGGACCAGGATTGGATCCCTGTACGGTACCGGGGACGGCGTCTTGTGCCTGGTGGCCGTAACAGGCAGTGGAGTAGCGGGAGGGCCCAAGGGAAGGACCGTGCACCTCCGCGTCCCTTCAGGGGCCGGAACACTTTTCCTCTCCCTAACCCTAACCCCCTAACCCTAACCCTAACCCTAACCCTAACCCCTAACCCTATTTAAATTAATACGGACAGTACACCATAAAAGTGTGATTGAAGAAGCACGCGACACGGGCTTGTACCCCAGGGGTATGATTAAACAGGTGTCCAGGCTCTCTAGTTTTATAAAACCGGCTGTGCCCACAGAACAAGTTAGGAGGCAACTTGATCAAAACACAGACTCTTGGATGTCCAAAAATTTAGATATTCTTTATGATCATTATGCCACTATTATAGAATCTTTAAAAGGAACTAGAAAGACTGAGGTGTCATTTCAAGTGGCAAAGACGTGGGCTTTTAAAAGATACGGGGCTCGATTACGAGTTTCTACAATATCAATAGTTGAAACTCTGCTCAAATCGTCAGGGGAAGAGGGTGGAGGGAGGGCCCGTTCGGAGGCCGGCCACACACGGGAACAGAACACAGTACAGAGGGGGGGAAGATCGGGGGTAATGCCGATTGATCTGAGAGATGATAATGAATTTCCGCCCTTACCTACAGTGGTTAAAAACCAGACTGCTAGTAGCAGTAATATACAAAATGTTTCCTATCAGAAAAACCTATCGTTGGGAAAAAGGAAAACTATTGTAGAAGAGCTGAATGAGCTTCAGACTGTGAATGCCCGTGCGCCGGCCACCGCGGGAGCTCTCCCGAAGGGGAGAAATGTAGATGGGGGGAAGACGGGAGAGGGTGGGAGTAGGGTGGAGACAACAGCCAGAATTAGATCAAACGTGGTGGTTGATTTAGATGAAACCGATGACATTCTGCCTGCCTCTTTGTGCTCTCCCCCTGTGCGTCCTAGAAATATTGTGCGCTGTGACTTGCCCTTAACGGCCGCGAACAGGTTGACATCTGAGCCTGCCACCCCTTCAGTTTCCTGCTCCACGTCTCGCGCAGGAGACCGGACGAATGGTCCAGACCCTATAATGAAACAACAAAAGCGAGTAAAAATCCAAACCTCTGCTAAAACAGGTGACAAGGTAGTGGGTGAAATGACGATTGAGGCCCTGCAACAGCAGGAGCCGGCGGGAAACCTGAGCAGTGACTCATTGGACCGCTCTGATCCCCACTATTATAATATTAAGAGTAATTTTCACCTGAATGAGGAGGATAATGAGAGCGAGGGCTCGGTGGCAGAATTTAAAACCGTGCGGCAAATAAAGCAGAGGGAGTCTCATAGCGGGCGCGGGCTTACAGGAAAGGGAGAGCCGGTCGGGGCGGAGGCGGAGACGAGAGGCGCAGAGGGGGGTTACTATACACCTACGTACCATCGGGCGAGACCTAGTAGGAAATTACAGGATTGGAGAATCAAAGTTGATAAACCGGTAGTTTTCTTGGGGGACTCCAATCTAAATAGAATACCCCCCTTTGAGAATGATCAGATTCAGGTGGAGAGCTACCCGGGTGCGAACTTTTACCATTTCTTCAACCTGTTGGAAATGACGCCGGTGTGTGAAAATGCGGAAATGGTGATCTTGTCTGTAGGCCTTAATAATAAGGATCAGGACCCCCAGAAGACCTCAATTAAACAACTACGCAAGGTGGTGAATGGGGCGAAAGCCGTGTTTCCGAGTGCGGACATTTTTGTAGCCCACATTCACTTTTCCAGATCACTATCCAAACTCCAACAGTCAAATCTCACTATGATCAATAACTTCATCAGTACACATTATAATTATTTACCGTGTATACCTCAACAATACTTCCATACCACAGCTGATGGCATTCATTGGACGAGTGAGACGGCTAAAAGTATCTTTGACAGCTGGTGTGAAGGCCTGCGACTCAGCGTGGGTCTTACGATGTAGTATTGTGAGCTAATGTATGTGGGGGGAATTTGGGCCTGTTTGGGAGCGCGCTTGCAGCAACACCGGTATGCCACACGGGCAGATCAGCTGCGCTCCACAGTGGCCACTCACTTCAGGGAACGCACAGAGGAGGCCCTGAGCATCGTGAGCCTACAGGCCAACCCGGGCTGGTCGGTCGGTCAGCGGAGTAAGATGGAGAGAGTTTGATGCCAGGATGTTATTGTCATTTTTAAATATTTCTTTTGTGGGTGTAGAATTTTTAGTACATTTGGTATTTCTTTGATGTTGTTAATATTAAGTATATGCAGTATATGGTTTGGAATAATCAATTAAGACTCCAATGTCTGAGGGAGGGAGAGTCCTTAGAATTATAGGTCAGGCTTTGAAAGTATGGTGAGAAATAAAGAAAGTTCAAAAAGAAAAAATGGTCTGGAAACCTGTTGTTTGTTTTATAACATAAATTCTGTGAACAGATCATAATTATATTTCTAAGCAAAATGTCACCAAAAAAAAAAAAAAAAAAAAAAAAAAAAAAAAAAAAAAAAAAAAAAAAAAAAAAAATACAAAGACTACTTGTCAATATTGAGTATGTTTCCCTGATTGCCATAGGTCCCCATGACAGAACTGCATGGAGGTTGTTTTGAACAGAGTGTAACACTAACAGTGTGAGGATTCATTATAATCACTAACTGCATGGAGTGTGATTATTGTTGAAAATGAATAAGAAAATCAAAAACGATAAAAACCTTTTCTCTTGGAGGTCACATCCCCTCCAGGGAGTCATGGGAGAAATATGGCTTTGGGACTTTTTTAGTATTGGTGACAGTGCTGGAACTTTCAATGAGTCTGCCTTATGGCCTGGGGGGAATAAAGACATTGGGGGATGGTTTTATGATTGACAACATATGGAAGAAGGTACAAGACGCACCCAAGAAGAAGAGGAGTATGCTGGAGAGAAGGAGAAGAGCGGAGTAAGTGGAGATGGGATGCTTCAGTAATTCCTAGGACCGTGCACCAAAGTTTGAATTAAAAAACATCTAAGCTATAGTTTCCTAACACCTAACCAGCCTGTGCCAGGAATTTGTATCTGACATCCATCCACGATTCCTAAAAGGACCTCTTAATAAACAGACTGACTACTCCTTGAAACATAAAACAGCATCTCCTTGGGACAAATGGAGATTACTGAGTTTATTGAATTGTTTTTTTTCAAAAAGATCTAATAATCTGAATTTAACAATTTCTTTTTTTGTATCTTCATTGTGTATAACCTGTGGGATGAGCCTACCCAGGCTACTGGATCCTAAACCTAACCATTTTGCCTTAAGAAAGTGTCACTAGAATGTGGATAATTTGGAGGATGGTCTTAACCAGACACATGGCCCTAAACCTAACCACTTTGGCTTGACAGACACTATTAGAACGGGAGAATTAAAAGGGAAGATGACCCTGCCCAGACCGCATGACCCTAAACTTAACATCTTGGGGGAAATATTAACAGTTGGTAACTGCATTTGGGAAACTTAAACCTCATGGTGGGGAGTTAATATCTTATAATGCCAAGCATTTGGGGTAAGGTGGCCATGAAATAAGAATTAATTTGCCCTCTTATTTATTTTGAGGCCTCCGCTGACCGACTGGACCTTTTACCTGATTTTGTTGTAGTGATGTCTTCCCCCCATCATCTATTGGGGAGTATAATGGCTGTCCTAGTGCAATAGGAAAAGCAGCCCTTCAAGTTGTGGTTTTCGCTGATTATTTATTCAATTGCTCTTAAAAAGCCATTTTTAATATAGGGTTCTTATTATTATGGGTTGCCTTATATAGCCTTTTTAATTTTGGGAATGAAGGTGAATATGGATTGATTGTTTATTTAGTTTTTGTAGATTTTTTTTATTTTTCTTTTTTCTTTCTTTCCCTGTTTTTCACGTTCCTGCTCCGGATGTTACCCGTTGTCGGGTTCTCCCCCCGGTCCGCGACAGCCCTAAGACTCCCTCCGGACCCCACTCCCTTACCTAGTTTTTTAATTATATTTTTCCTCTCCATTCCCATTTGATCTATATTTGTCTTAACTTTAGCTTTGTTTTTTTCCATCCCTCTTGATTTTTAGAAGATATTATTTTGTGTTCACCTTCTCTCTTATAAAATAATGTCTTTTTATATGTGTACATATATACATATATTTTATTAAACCATCCTCAGCAGGATGATGTTTTTAATTATAAAAATTATATTATGGGTTTATATTCTTTTTACAATTTTTTATGGTTATTTTTATTTTCTCTTATTAATTCCATATGATATTTTAAAGGTTTTTATTCTTATTTTTAATTTTGTTGTTTTTTTTAGAGAGAGGCCTGGACACCTTTTATTGGGGAGGGATTTGGTCACATGTAATACCCATGTAACCTATGATTACCAATCTTGGGAGGGGCCCAGGACTTGGGCATCTCCCAGGAAATGTATTTAAATGCCTCGCTCCTTCCGGACACCTAGTAGCATGTATCCCTCTGAAGAAGCGGTAACTCCGCGAAACGTCAGGGACGCTAGACCAAACTTATTGGAAGAAAGGCGACTTTTTTAGCCCTTCCAGAGATGGGCGACAAGTAACTTTGTTTAGCCCAGTCACATGAAAGACTATTTTAATTGACAAACTTTTTTTATAACTGTAAAGTGGGGAGTTTTTATTCACCTGTAGCAATAGTGACCGTGAACTCTAAACGGGTAGTGAGAGGTGGCGTTGGATCTGAGCGAGGCATCGGTTTGTGCACCTAAACCCTCTCGTCTTTTGAGTCTTCACCGACCAACAGACACTGACGCGGGGACGCCCGTGGTCGGTGGGACTACCATATTGTTCGGGTCCAGGATGGAGGCACACCGGTCGGAAACGCCACGACTGCCAGAAAACGACACGCAGGATGGCGGATGGACGTTTCCACGCCACCAGCGAAGAGCACGGAGGAGGCAGAGATCACTGAGCCTGAATCGAGTGGTCCAACAAACACAAAGAAACTCAGGTGAGCTCCCCACTGACAAATATAAGGTACAAAACAATAACTTTGAAACCTTAGGTGAAAGTTTGTCTGGTGACGGTCTGGCTACGCATGCTGGGGGTCGGGAGGGGATGAGGCACGGGGAGGGATGGGGTCGCCCGAACATGAGACGTATCAGACAACAAGGAGGACAAGATGCCCCCGCACCAAAGCGTGCACTTGATACTGACACAAGGACGAGTGCGAAGAATATATTTAAATTAATACGGACAGTACACCATAAAAGTGTGATTGAAGAAGCACGCGACACGGGCTTGTACCCCAGGGGTATGATTAAACAGGTGTCCAGGCTCTCTAGTTTTATAAAACCGGCTGTGCCCACAGAACAAGTTAGGAGGCAACTTGATCAAAACACAGACTCTTGGATGTCCAAAAATTTAGATATTCTTTATGATCATTATGCCACTATTATTGAATCTTTAAAAGGAACTAGAAAGACTGAGGTGTCATTTCAAGTGGCAAAGACGTGGGCTTTTAAAAGATACGGGGCTCGATTACGAGTTTCTACAATATCAATAGTTGAAACTCTGCTCAAATCGTCAGGGGAAGAGGGTGGAGGGAGGGCCCGTTCGGAGGCCGGCCACACACGGGAACAGAACACAGTACAGAGGGGGGGAAGATCGGGGGTAATGCCGATTGATCTGAGAGATGATAATGAATTTCCGCCCTTACCTACAGTGGTTAAAAACCAGACTGCTAGTAGCAGTAATATACAAAATGTTTCCTATCAGAAAAACCTATCGTTGGGAAAAAGGAAAACTATTGTAGAAGAGCTGAATGAGCTTCAGACTGTGAATGCCCGTGCGCCGGCCACCGCGGGAGCTCTCCCGAAGGGGAGAAATGTAGATGGGGGGAAGACGGGAGAGGGTGGGAGTAGGGTGGAGACAACAGCCAGAATTAGATCAAACGTGGTGGTTGATTTAGATGAAACCGATGACATTCTGCCTGCCTCTTTGTGCTCTCCCCCTGTGCGTCCTAGAAATATTGTGCGCTGTGACTTGCCCTTAACGGCCGCGAACAGGTTGACATCTGAGCCTGCCACCCCTTCAGTTTCCTGCTCCACGTCTCGCGCAGGAGACCGGACGAATGGTCCAGACCCTATAATGAAACAACAAAAGCGAGTAAAAATCCAAACCTCTGCTAAAACAGGTGACAAGGTAGTGGGTGAAATGACGATTGAGGCCCTGCAACAGCAGGAGCCGGCGGGAAACCTGAGCAGTGACTCATTGGACCGCTCTGATCCCCACTATTATAATATTAAGAGTAATTTTCACCTGAATGAGGAGGATAATGAGAGCGAGGGCTCGGTGGCAGAATTTAAAACCGTGCGGCAAATAAAGCAGAGGGAGTCTCATAGCGGGCGCGGGCTTACAGGAAAGGGAGAGCCGGTCGGGGCGGAGGCGGAGACGAGAGGCGCAGAGGGGGGTTACTATACACCTACGTACCATCGGGCGAGACCTAGTAGGAAATTACAGGATTGGAGAATCAAAGTTGATAAACCGGTAGTTTTCTTGGGGGACTCCAATCTAAATAGAATACCCCCCTTTGAGAATGATCAGATTCAGGTGGAGAGCTACCCGGGTGCGAACTTTTACCATTTCTTCAACCTGTTGGAAATGACGCCGGTGTGTGAAAATGCGGAAATGGTGATCTTGTCTGTAGGCCTTAATAATAAGGATCAGGACCCCCAGAAGACCTCAATTAAACAACTACGCAAGGTGGTGAATGGGGCGAAAGCCGTGTTTCCGAGTGCGGACATTTTTGTAGCCCACATTCACTTTTCCAGATCACTATCCAAACTCCAACAGTCAAATCTCACTATGATCAATAACTTCATCAGTACACATTATAATTATTTACCGTGTATACCTCAACAATACTTCCATACCACAGCTGATGGCATTCATTGGACGAGTGAGACGGCTAAAAGTATCTTTGACAGCTGGTGTGAAGGCCTGCGACTCAGCGTGGGTCTTACGATGTAGTATTGTGAGCTAATGTATGTGGGGGGAATTTGGGCCTGTTTGGGAGCGCGCTTGCAGCAACACCGGTATGCCACACGGGCAGATCAGCTGCGCTCCACAGTGGCCACTCACTTCAGGGAACGCACAGAGGAGGCCCTGAGCATCGTGAGCCTACAGGCCAACCCGGGCTGGTCGGTCGGTCAGCGGAGTAAGATGGAGAGAGTTTGATGCCAGGATGTTATTGTCATTTTTAAATATTTCTTTTGTGGGTGTAGAATTTTTAGTACATTTGGTATTTCTTTGATGTTGTTAATATTAAGTATATGCAGTATATGGTTTGGAATAATCAATTAAGACTCCAATGTCTGAGGGAGGGAGAGTCCTTAGAATTATAGGTCAGGCTTTGAAAGTATGGTGAGAAATAAAGAAAGTTCAAAAAGAAAAAATGGTCTGGAAACCTGTTGTTTGTTTTATAACATAAATTCTGTGAACAGATCATAATTATATTTCTAAGCAAAATGTCACCAAAAAAAAAAAAAAAAAAAAAAAAAAAAAAAAAAAAAAAAAAAAAAAAAAAAAAAAATACAAAGACTACTTGTCAATATTGAGTATGTTTCCCTGATTGCCATAGGTCCCCATGACAGAACTGCATGGAGGTTGTTTTGAACAGAGTGTAACACTAACAGTGTGAGGATTCATTATAATCACTAACTGCATGGAGTGTGATTATTGTTGAAAATGAATAAGAAAATCAAAAACGATAAAAACCTTTTCTCTTGGAGGTCACATCCCCTCCAGGGAGTCATGGGAGAAATATGGCTTTGGGACTTTTTTAGTATTGGTGACAGTGCTGGAACTTTCAATGAGTCTGCCTTATGGCCTGGGGGGAATAAAGACATTGGGGGATGGTTTTATGATTGACAACATATGGAAGAAGGTACAAGACGCACCCAAGAAGAAGAGGAGTATGCTGGAGAGAAGGAGAAGAGCGGAGTAAGTGGAGATGGGATGCTTCAGTAATTCCTAGGACCGTGCACCAAAGTTTGAATTAAAAAACATCTAAGCTATAGTTTCCTAACACCTAACCAGCCTGTGCCAGGAATTTGTATCTGACATCCATCCACGATTCCTAAAAGGACCTCTTAATAAACAGACTGACTACTCCTTGAAACATAAAACAGCATCTCCTTGGGACAAATGGAGATTACTGAGTTTATTGAATTGTTTTTTTTCAAAAAGATCTAATAATCTGAATTTAACAATTTCTTTTTTTGTATCTTCATTGTGTATAACCTGTGGGATGAGCCTACCCAGGCTACTGGATCCTAAACCTAACCATTTTGCCTTAAGAAAGTGTCACTAGAATGTGGATAATTTGGAGGATGGTCTTAACCAGACACATGGCCCTAAACCTAACCACTTTGGCTTGACAGACACTATTAGAACGGGAGAATTAAAAGGGAAGATGACCCTGCCCAGACCGCATGACCCTAAACTTAACATCTTGGGGGAAATATTAACAGTTGGTAACTGCATTTGGGAAACTTAAACCTCATGGTGGGGAGTTAATATCTTATAATGCCAAGCATTTGGGGTAAGGTGGCCATGAAATAAGAATTAATTTGCCCTCTTATTTATTTTGAGGCCTCCGCTGACCGACTGGACCTTTTACCTGATTTTGTTGTAGTGATGTCTTCCCCCCATCATCTATTGGGGAGTATAATGGCTGTCCTAGTGCAATAGGAAAAGCAGCCCTTCAAGTTGTGGTTTTCGCTGATTATTTATTCAATTGCTCTTAAAAAGCCATTTTTAATATAGGGTTCTTATTATTATGGGTTGCCTTATATAGCCTTTTTAATTTTGGGAATGAAGGTGAATATGGATTGATTGTTTATTTAGTTTTTGTAGATTTTTTTTATTTTTCTTTTTTCTTTCTTTCCCTGTTTTTCACGTTCCTGCTCCGGATGTTACCCGTTGTCGGGTTCTCCCCCCGGTCCGCGACAGCCCTAAGACTCCCTCCGGACCCCACTCCCTTACCTAGTTTTTTAATTATATTTTTCCTCTCCATTCCCATTTGATCTATATTTGTCTTAACTTTAGCTTTGTTTTTTTCCATCCCTCTTGATTTTTAGAAGATATTATTTTGTGTTCACCTTCTCTCTTATAAAATAATGTCTTTTTATATGTGTACATATATACATATATTTTATTAAACCATCCTCAGCAGGATGATGTTTTTAATTATAAAAATTATATTATGGGTTTATATTCTTTTTACAATTTTTTATGGTTATTTTTATTTTCTCTTATTAATTCCATATGATATTTTAAAGGTTTTTATTCTTATTTTTAATTTTGTTGTTTTTTTTAGAGAGAGGCCTGGACACCTTTTATTGGGGAGGGATTTGGTCACATGTAATACCCATGTAACCTATGATTACCAATCTTGGGAGGGGCCCAGGACTTGGGCATCTCCCAGGAAATGTATTTAAATGCCTCGCTCCTTCCGGACACCTAGTAGCATGTATCCCTCTGAAGAAGCGGTAACTCCGCGAAACGTCAGGGACGCTAGACCAAACTTATTGGAAGAAAGGCGACTTTTTTAGCCCTTCCAGAGATGGGCGACAAGTAACTTTGTTTAGCCCAGTCACATGAAAGACTATTTTAATTGACAAACTTTTTTTATAACTGTAAAGTGGGGAGTTTTTATTCACCTGTAGCAATAGTGACCGTGAACTCTAAACGGGTAGTGAGAGGTGGCGTTGGATCTGAGCGAGGCATCGGTTTGTGCACCTAAACCCTCTCGTCTTTTGAGTCTTCACCGACCAACAGACACTGACGCGGGGACGCCCGTGGTCGGTGGGACTACCATATTGTTCGGGTCCAGGATGGAGGCACACCGGTCGGAAACGCCACGACTGCCAGAAAACGACACGCAGGATGGCGGATGGACGTTTCCACGCCACCAGCGAAGAGCACGGAGGAGGCAGAGATCACTGAGCCTGAATCGAGTGGTCCAACAAACACAAAGAAACTCAGGTGAGCTCCCCACTGACAAATATAAGGTACAAAACAATAACTTTGAAACCTTAGGTGAAAGTTTGTCTGGTGACGGTCTGGCTACGCATGCTGGGGGTCGGGAGGGGATGAGGCACGGGGAGGGATGGGGTCGCCCGAACATGAGACGTATCAGACAACAAGGAGGACAAGATGCCCCCGCACCAAAGCGTGCACTTGATACTGACACAAGGACGAGTGCGAAGAATATATTTAAATTAATACGGACAGTACACCATAAAAGTGTGATTGAAGAAGCACGCGACACGGGCTTGTACCCCAGGGGTATGATTAAACAGGTGTCCAGGCTCTCTAGTTTTATAAAACCGGCTGTGCCCACAGAACAAGTTAGGAGGCAACTTGATCAAAACACAGACTCTTGGATGTCCAAAAATTTAGATATTCTTTATGATCATTATGCCACTATTATTGAATCTTTAAAAGGAACTAGAAAGACTGAGGTGTCATTTCAAGTGGCAAAGACGTGGGCTTTTAAAAGATACGGGGCTCGATTACGAGTTTCTACAATATCAATAGTTGAAACTCTGCTCAAATCGTCAGGGGAAGAGGGTGGAGGGAGGGCCCGTTCGGAGGCCGGCCACACACGGGAACAGAACACAGTACAGAGGGGGGGAAGATCGGGGGTAATGCCGATTGATCTGAGAGATGATAATGAATTTCCGCCCTTACCTACAGTGGTTAAAAACCAGACTGCTAGTAGCAGTAATATACAAAATGTTTCCTATCAGAAAAACCTATCGTTGGGAAAAAGGAAAACTATTGTAGAAGAGCTGAATGAGCTTCAGACTGTGAATGCCCGTGCGCCGGCCACCGCGGGAGCTCTCCCGAAGGGGAGAAATGTAGATGGGGGGAAGACGGGAGAGGGTGGGAGTAGGGTGGAGACAACAGCCAGAATTAGATCAAACGTGGTGGTTGATTTAGATGAAACCGATGACATTCTGCCTGCCTCTTTGTGCTCTCCCCCTGTGCGTCCTAGAAATATTGTGCGCTGTGACTTGCCCTTAACGGCCGCGAACAGGTTGACATCTGAGCCTGCCACCCCTTCAGTTTCCTGCTCCACGTCTCGCGCAGGAGACCGGACGAATGGTCCAGACCCTATAATGAAACAACAAAAGCGAGTAAAAATCCAAACCTCTGCTAAAACAGGTGACAAGGTAGTGGGTGAAATGACGATTGAGGCCCTGCAACAGCAGGAGCCGGCGGGAAACCTGAGCAGTGACTCATTGGACCGCTCTGATCCCCACTATTATAATATTAAGAGTAATTTTCACCTGAATGAGGAGGATAATGAGAGCGAGGGCTCGGTGGCAGAATTTAAAACCGTGCGGCAAATAAAGCAGAGGGAGTCTCATAGCGGGCGCGGGCTTACAGGAAAGGGAGAGCCGGTCGGGGCGGAGGCGGAGACGAGAGGCGCAGAGGGGGGTTACTATACACCTACGTACCATCGGGCGAGACCTAGTAGGAAATTACAGGATTGGAGAATCAAAGTTGATAAACCGGTAGTTTTCTTGGGGGACTCCAATCTAAATAGAATACCCCCCTTTGAGAATGATCAGATTCAGGTGGAGAGCTACCCGGGTGCGAACTTTTACCATTTCTTCAACCTGTTGGAAATGACGCCGGTGTGTGAAAATGCGGAAATGGTGATCTTGTCTGTAGGCCTTAATAATAAGGATCAGGACCCCCAGAAGACCTCAATTAAACAACTACGCAAGGTGGTGAATGGGGCGAAAGCCGTGTTTCCGAGTGCGGACATTTTTGTAGCCCACATTCACTTTTCCAGATCACTATCCAAACTCCAACAGTCAAATCTCACTATGATCAATAACTTCATCAGTACACATTATAATTATTTACCGTGTATACCTCAACAATACTTCCATACCACAGCTGATGGCATTCATTGGACGAGTGAGACGGCTAAAAGTATCTTTGACAGCTGGTGTGAAGGCCTGCGACTCAGCGTGGGTCTTACGATGTAGTATTGTGAGCTAATGTATGTGGGGGGAATTTGGGCCTGTTTGGGAGCGCGCTTGCAGCAACACCGGTATGCCACACGGGCAGATCAGCTGCGCTCCACAGTGGCCACTCACTTCAGGGAACGCACAGAGGAGGCCCTGAGCATCGTGAGCCTACAGGCCAACCCGGGCTGGTCGGTCGGTCAGCGGAGTAAGATGGAGAGAGTTTGATGCCAGGATGTTATTGTCATTTTTAAATATTTCTTTTGTGGGTGTAGAATTTTTAGTACATTTGGTATTTCTTTGATGTTGTTAATATTAAGTATATGCAGTATATGGTTTGGAATAATCAATTAAGACTCCAATGTCTGAGGGAGGGAGAGTCCTTAGAATTATAGGTCAGGCTTTGAAAGTATGGTGAGAAATAAAGAAAGTTCAAAAAGAAAAAATGGTCTGGAAACCTGTTGTTTGTTTTATAACATAAATTCTGTGAACAGATCATAATTATATTTCTAAGCAAAATGTCACCAAAAAAAAAAAAAAAAAAAAAAAAAAAAAAAAAAAAAAAAAAAAAAAAAAAAATACAAAGACTACTTGTCAATATTGAGTATGTTTCCCTGATTGCCATAGGTCCCCATGACAGAACTGCATGGAGGTTGTTTTGAACAGAGTGTAACACTAACAGTGTGAGGATTCATTATAATCACTAACTGCATGGAGTGTGATTATTGTTGAAAATGAATAAGAAAATCAAAAACGATAAAAACCTTTTCTCTTGGAGGTCACATCCCCTCCAGGGAGTCATGGGAGAAATATGGCTTTGGGACTTTTTTAGTATTGGTGACAGTGCTGGAACTTTCAATGAGTCTGCCTTATGGCCTGGGGGGAATAAAGACATTGGGGGATGGTTTTATGATTGACAACATATGGAAGAAGGTACAAGACGCACCCAAGAAGAAGAGGAGTATGCTGGAGAGAAGGAGAAGAGCGGAGTAAGTGGAGATGGGATGCTTCAGTAATTCCTAGGACCGTGCACCAAAGTTTGAATTAAAAAACATCTAAGCTATAGTTTCCTAACACCTAACCAGCCTGTGCCAGGAATTTGTATCTGACATCCATCCACGATTCCTAAAAGGACCTCTTAATAAACAGACTGACTACTCCTTGAAACATAAAACAGCATCTCCTTGGGACAAATGGAGATTACTGAGTTTATTGAATTGTTTTTTTTCAAAAAGATCTAATAATCTGAATTTAACAATTTCTTTTTTTGTATCTTCATTGTGTATAACCTGTGGGATGAGCCTACCCAGGCTACTGGATCCTAAACCTAACCATTTTGCCTTAAGAAAGTGTCACTAGAATGTGGATAATTTGGAGGATGGTCTTAACCAGACACATGGCCCTAAACCTAACCACTTTGGCTTGACAGACACTATTAGAACGGGAGAATTAAAAGGGAAGATGACCCTGCCCAGACCGCATGACCCTAAACTTAACATCTTGGGGGAAATATTAACAGTTGGTAACTGCATTTGGGAAACTTAAACCTCATGGTGGGGAGTTAATATCTTATAATGCCAAGCATTTGGGGTAAGGTGGCCATGAAATAAGAATTAATTTGCCCTCTTATTTATTTTGAGGCCTCCGCTGACCGACTGGACCTTTTACCTGATTTTGTTGTAGTGATGTCTTCCCCCCATCATCTATTGGGGAGTATAATGGCTGTCCTAGTGCAATAGGAAAAGCAGCCCTTCAAGTTGTGGTTTTCGCTGATTATTTATTCAATTGCTCTTAAAAAGCCATTTTTAATATAGGGTTCTTATTATTATGGGTTGCCTTATATAGCCTTTTTAATTTTGGGAATGAAGGTGAATATGGATTGATTGTTTATTTAGTTTTTGTAGATTTTTTTTATTTTTCTTTTTTCTTTCTTTCCCTGTTTTTCACGTTCCTGCTCCGGATGTTACCCGTTGTCGGGTTCTCCCCCCGGTCCGCGACAGCCCTAAGACTCCCTCCGGACCCCACTCCCTTACCTAGTTTTTTAATTATATTTTTCCTCTCCATTCCCATTTGATCTATATTTGTCTTAACTTTAGCTTTGTTTTTTTCCATCCCTCTTGATTTTTAGAAGATATTATTTTGTGTTCACCTTCTCTCTTATAAAATAATGTCTTTTTATATGTGTACATATATACATATATTTTATTAAACCATCCTCAGCAGGATGATGTTTTTAATTATAAAAATTATATTATGGGTTTATATTCTTTTTACAATTTTTTATGGTTATTTTTATTTTCTCTTATTAATTCCATATGATATTTTAAAGGTTTTTATTCTTATTTTTAATTTTGTTGTTTTTTTTAGAGAGAGGCCTGGACACCTTTTATTGGGGAGGGATTTGGTCACATGTAATACCCATGTAACCTATGATTACCAATCTTGGGAGGGGCCCAGGACTTGGGCATCTCCCAGGAAATGTATTTAAATGCCTCGCTCCTTCCGGACACCTAGTAGCATGTATCCCTCTGAAGAAGCGGTAACTCCGCGAAACGTCAGGGACGCTAGACCAAACTTATTGGAAGAAAGGCGACTTTTTTAGCCCTTCCAGAGATGGGCGACAAGTAACTTTGTTTAGCCCAGTCACATGAAAGACTATTTTAATTGACAAACTTTTTTTATAACTGTAAAGTGGGGAGTTTTTATTCACCTGTAGCAATAGTGACCGTGAACTCTAAACGGGTAGTGAGAGGTGGCGTTGGATCTGAGCGAGGCATCGGTTTGTGCACCTAAACCCTCTCGTCTTTTGAGTCTTCACCGACCAACAGACACTGACGCGGGGACGCCCGTGGTCGGTGGGACTACCATATTGTTCGGGTCCAGGATGGAGGCACACCGGTCGGAAACGCCACGACTGCCAGAAAACGACACGCAGGATGGCGGATGGACGTTTCCACGCCACCAGCGAAGAGCACGGAGGAGGCAGAGATCACTGAGCCTGAATCGAGTGGTCCAACAAACACAAAGAAACTCAGGTGAGCTCCCCACTGACAAATATAAGGTACAAAACAATAACTTTGAAACCTTAGGTGAAAGTTTGTCTGGTGACGGTCTGGCTACGCATGCTGGGGGTCGGGAGGGGATGAGGCACGGGGAGGGATGGGGTCGCCCGAACATGAGACGTATCAGACAACAAGGAGGACAAGATGCCCCCGCACCAAAGCGTGCACTTGATACTGACACAAGGACGAGTGCGAAGAATATATTTAAATTAATACGGACAGTACACCATAAAAGTGTGATTGAAGAAGCACGCGACACGGGCTTGTACCCCAGGGGTATGATTAAACAGGTGTCCAGGCTCTCTAGTTTTATAAAACCGGCTGTGCCCACAGAACAAGTTAGGAGGCAACTTGATCAAAACACAGACTCTTGGATGTCCAAAAATTTAGATATTCTTTATGATCATTATGCCACTATTATTGAATCTTTAAAAGGAACTAGAAAGACTGAGGTGTCATTTCAAGTGGCAAAGACGTGGGCTTTTAAAAGATACGGGGCTCGATTACGAGTTTCTACAATATCAATAGTTGAAACTCTGCTCAAATCGTCAGGGGAAGAGGGTGGAGGGAGGGCCCGTTCGGAGGCCGGCCACACACGGGAACAGAACACAGTACAGAGGGGGGGAAGATCGGGGGTAATGCCGATTGATCTGAGAGATGATAATGAATTTCCGCCCTTACCTACAGTGGTTAAAAACCAGACTGCTAGTAGCAGTAATATACAAAATGTTTCCTATCAGAAAAACCTATCGTTGGGAAAAAGGAAAACTATTGTAGAAGAGCTGAATGAGCTTCAGACTGTGAATGCCCGTGCGCCGGCCACCGCGGGAGCTCTCCCGAAGGGGAGAAATGTAGATGGGGGGAAGACGGGAGAGGGTGGGAGTAGGGTGGAGACAACAGCCAGAATTAGATCAAACGTGGTGGTTGATTTAGATGAAACCGATGACATTCTGCCTGCCTCTTTGTGCTCTCCCCCTGTGCGTCCTAGAAATATTGTGCGCTGTGACTTGCCCTTAACGGCCGCGAACAGGTTGACATCTGAGCCTGCCACCCCTTCAGTTTCCTGCTCCACGTCTCGCGCAGGAGACCGGACGAATGGTCCAGACCCTATAATGAAACAACAAAAGCGAGTAAAAATCCAAACCTCTGCTAAAACAGGTGACAAGGTAGTGGGTGAAATGACGATTGAGGCCCTGCAACAGCAGGAGCCGGCGGGAAACCTGAGCAGTGACTCATTGGACCGCTCTGATCCCCACTATTATAATATTAAGAGTAATTTTCACCTGAATGAGGAGGATAATGAGAGCGAGGGCTCGGTGGCAGAATTTAAAACCGTGCGGCAAATAAAGCAGAGGGAGTCTCATAGCGGGCGCGGGCTTACAGGAAAGGGAGAGCCGGTCGGGGCGGAGGCGGAGACGAGAGGCGCAGAGGGGGGTTACTATACACCTACGTACCATCGGGCGAGACCTAGTAGGAAATTACAGGATTGGAGAATCAAAGTTGATAAACCGGTAGTTTTCTTGGGGGACTCCAATCTAAATAGAATACCCCCCTTTGAGAATGATCAGATTCAGGTGGAGAGCTACCCGGGTGCGAACTTTTACCATTTCTTCAACCTGTTGGAAATGACGCCGGTGTGTGAAAATGCGGAAATGGTGATCTTGTCTGTAGGCCTTAATAATAAGGATCAGGACCCCCAGAAGACCTCAATTAAACAACTACGCAAGGTGGTGAATGGGGCGAAAGCCGTGTTTCCGAGTGCGGACATTTTTGTAGCCCACATTCACTTTTCCAGATCACTATCCAAACTCCAACAGTCAAATCTCACTATGATCAATAACTTCATCAGTACACATTATAATTATTTACCGTGTATACCTCAACAATACTTCCATACCACAGCTGATGGCATTCATTGGACGAGTGAGACGGCTAAAAGTATCTTTGACAGCTGGTGTGAAGGCCTGCGACTCAGCGTGGGTCTTACGATGTAGTATTGTGAGCTAATGTATGTGGGGGGAATTTGGGCCTGTTTGGGAGCGCGCTTGCAGCAACACCGGTATGCCACACGGGCAGATCAGCTGCGCTCCACAGTGGCCACTCACTTCAGGGAACGCACAGAGGAGGCCCTGAGCATCGTGAGCCTACAGGCCAACCCGGGCTGGTCGGTCGGTCAGCGGAGTAAGATGGAGAGAGTTTGATGCCAGGATGTTATTGTCATTTTTAAATATTTCTTTTGTGGGTGTAGAATTTTTAGTACATTTGGTATTTCTTTGATGTTGTTAATATTAAGTATATGCAGTATATGGTTTGGAATAATCAATTAAGACTCCAATGTCTGAGGGAGGGAGAGTCCTTAGAATTATAGGTCAGGCTTTGAAAGTATGGTGAGAAATAAAGAAAGTTCAAAAAGAAAAAATGGTCTGGAAACCTGTTGTTTGTTTTATAACATAAATTCTGTGAACAGATCATAATTATATTTCTAAGCAAAATGTCACCAAAAAAAAAAAAAAAAAAAAAAAAAAAAAAAAAAAAAAAAAAAAAAAAAAAAAAAAATACAAAGACTACTTGTCAATATTGAGTATGTTTCCCTGATTGCCATAGGTCCCCATGACAGAACTGCATGGAGGTTGTTTTGAACAGAGTGTAACACTAACAGTGTGAGGATTCATTATAATTACTAACTGCATGGAGTGTGATTATTGTTGAAAATGAATAAGAAAATCAAAAACGATAAAAACCTTTTCTCTTGGAGGTCACATCCCCTCCAGGGAGTCATGGGAGAAATATGGCTTTGGGACCTTTTTAGTATTGGTGACAGTGCTGGAACTTTCAATGAGTCTGCCTTATGGCCTGGGGGGAATAAAGACATTGGGGGATGGTTTTATGATTGACAACATATGGAAGAAGGTACAAGACGCACCCAAGAAGAAGAGGAGTATGCTGGAGAGAAGGAGAAGAGCGGAGTAAGTGGAGATGGGATGCTTCAGTAATTCCTAGGACCGTGCACCAAAGTTTGAATTAAAAAACATCTAAGCTATAGTTTCCTAACACCTAACCAGCCTGTGCCAGGAATTTGTATCTGACATCCATCCACGATTCCTAAAAGGACCTCTTAATAAACAGACTGACTACTCCTTGAAACATAAAACAGCATCTCCTTGGGACAAATGGAGATTACTGAGTTTATTGAATTGTTTTTTTTCAAAAAGATCTAATAATCTGAATTTAACAATTTCTTTTTTTGTATCTTCATTGTGTATAACCTGTGGGATGAGCCTACCCAGGCTACTGGATCCTAAACCTAACCATTTTGCCTTAAGAAAGTGTCACTAGAATGTGGATAATTTGGAGGATGGTCTTAACCAGACACATGGCCCTAAACCTAACCACTTTGGCTTGGCAGACACTATTAGAACGGGAGAATTAAAAGGGAAGATGACCCTGCCCAGACCGCATGACCCTAAACTTAACATCTTGGGGGAAATATTAACAGTTGGTAACTGCATTTGGGAAACTTAAACCTCATGGTGGGGAGTTAATATCTTATAATGCCAAGCATTTGGGGTAAGGTGGCCATGAAATAAGAATTAATTTGCCCTCTTATTTATTTTGAGGCCTCCGCTGACCGACTGGACCTTTTACCTGATTTCGTTGTAGTGATGTCTTCCCCCCATCATCTATTGGGGAGTATAATGGCTGTCCTAGTGCAATAGGAAAAGCAGCCCTTCAAGTTGTGGTTTTCGCTGATTATTTATTCAATTGCTCTTAAAAAGCCATTTTTAATATAGGGTTCTTATTATTATGGGTTGCCTTATATAGCCTTTTTATTTTTGGAATGAAGGTGAATATGGATTGATTGTTTACTTAGTTTTTGTAGATTTTTTTTATGTATTTTCTTTTTTCTTTCTTTCCCTGTTTTTCACGTTCCTGCTCCGGATGTTACCCGTTGTCGGGTTCTCCCCCCGGTCCGCGACAGCCCTAAGACTCCCTCCGGACCCCACTCCCTTACCTAGTTTTTTAATTATATTTTTCCTCTCCATTCCCATTTGATCTATATTTGTCTTAACTTTAGCTTTGTTTTTTTCCATCCCTCTTGCTTTTTAGAAGATATTATTTTGTGTTCACCTTCTTTCTTATAAAATAATGTCTTTTTATATGTGTACATATATACATATATTTTATTAAACCATCCTCAGCAGGATGATGTTTTTAATTATAAAAATTATATCATGGGTTTATATTCTTTTTACAATTTTTTATGGTTATTTTTATTTTCTCTTATTAATTCCATATGATATTTTAAAGGTTTTTATTCTTATTTTTAATTTTGTTGTTTTTTTAGAGAGAGGCCTGGACACCTTTTATTGGGGAGGGATTTGGTCACATGTAATACCCATGTAACCTATGATTACCAATCCTGGGAGGGGCCCAGGACTTGGGCATCTCCCAGGAAATGTATTTAAATGCCTCGCTCCTTCCGGACACCTAGTAGCATGTATCCCTCTGAAGAAGCGGTAACTCCGCGAAACGTCAGGGACGCTAGACCAAACTTATTGGAAGAAAGGCGACTTTTTTAGCCCTTCCAGAGATGGGCGACAAGTAATTTTGTTTAGCCCAGTCACATGAAAGACTATTTTAATTGACAAACTTTTTTTACAACTGTAAAGTGGGGAGTTTTTATTCACCTGTAGCAAAGTGACCGTGAACTCTAAACGGGTAGTGAGAGGTGGCGTTGGATCTGAGCGAGGCATCGGTTTGTGCACCTAAACCCTCTCGTCTTTTGAGTCTTCACCGACCAACAGACACTGACGCGGGGACGCCCGTGGTCGGTGGGACTACCATATTGTTCGGGTCCAGGATGGAGGCACACCGGTCGGAAACGCCACGACTGCCAGAAAACGACACGCAGGATGGCGGATGGACGTTTCCACGCCACCAGCGAAGAGCACGGAGGAGGCAGAGATCACTGAGCCTGAATCGAGTGGTCCAACAAACACAAAGAAACTCAGGTGAGCTCCCCACTGACAAATATAAGGTACAAAACAATAACTTTGAAACCTTAGGTGAAAGTTTGTCTGGTGACGGTCTGGCTACGCATGCTGGGGGTCGGGAGGGGACGAGGCACGGGGAGGGATGGGGTCGCCCGAACATGAGACGTATCAGACAACAAGGAGGACAAGATGCTCCCGCACCAAAGCGTGCACTTGATACTGACACAAGGACGAGTGCGAAGAATATATTTAAATTAATACGGACAGTACACCACAAAAGTGTGATTGAAGAAGCACGCGACACGGGCTTGTACCCCAGGGGTATGATTAAACAGGTGTCCAGGCTCTCTAGTTTTATAAAACCGGCTGTGCCCACAGAACAAGTTAGGAGGCAACTTGATCAAAACACAGACTCTTGGATGTCCAAAAATCTAGATATTCTTTATGATCATTATGCCACTATTATTGAATCTTTAAAAGGAACTAGAAAGACTGAGGTGTCATTCCAAGTGGCAAAGACGTGGGCTTTTAAAAGATACGGGGCTCGCTTACGTGTTTCTACAATGTCAATAGTTGAAACTCTGCTTAAATCGTCAGGGGAAGAGGGTGGAGGGAGGGCCCGTTCGGAGGCCGGCCACACACGGGAACAGAACACAGTACAGAGGGGGGGAAGATCGGGGGTAATGCCGATTGATCTGAGAGATGATAATGAATTTCCGCCCTTACCTACAGTGGTTAAAAACCAGACTGCTAGTAGCAGTAATATACAAAATGTTTCCTATCAGAAAAACCTATCGTTGGGAAAAAGGAAAACTATTGTAGAAGAGCTGAATGAGCTTCAGACTGTGAATGCCCGTGCGCCGGCCACCGCGGGAGCTCTCCCGAAGGGGAGAAATGTAGATGGGGGGAAGACGGGAGAGGGTGGGAGTAGGGTGGAGACAACAGCCAGAATTAGATCAAACGTGGTGGTTGATTTAGATGAAACCGATGACATTCTGCCTGCCTCTTTGTGCTCTCCCCCTGTGCGTCCTAGAAATATTGTGCGCTGTGACTTGCCCTTAACGGCCGCGAACAGGTTGACATCTGAGCCTGCCACCCCTTCAGTTTCCTGCTCCACGTCTCGCGCAGGAGACCGGACGAATGGTCCAGACCCTATAATGAAACAACAAAAGCGAGTAAAAATCCAAACCTCTGCTAAAACAGGTGACAAGGTAGTGGGTGAAATGACGATTGAGGCCCTGCAACAGCAGGAGCCGGCGGGAAACCTGAGCAGTGACTCATTGGACCGCTCTGATCCCCACTATTATAATATTAAGAGTAATTTTCACCTGAATGAGGAGGATAATGAGAGCGAGGGCTCGGTGGCAGAATTTAAAACCGTGCGGCAAATAAAGCAGAGGGAGTCTCATAGCGGGCGCGGGCTTACAGGAAAGGGAGAGCCGGTCGGGGCGGAGGCGGAGACGAGGGGCGCAGAGGGGGGTTACTATACACCTACGTACCATCGGGCGAGACCTAGTAGGAAATTACAGGATTGGAGAATCAAAATTGATAAACCGGTAGTTTTCTTGGGGGACTCCAATCTAAATAGAATACCCCCCTTTGAGAATGATCAGATTCAGGTGGAGAGCTACCCGGGTGCGAACTTTTACCATTTCTTCAACCTTTTGGAAATGACGCCGGTGTGTGAAAATGCGGAAATAGTGATCTTGTCTGTAGGCCTTAATAATAAGGATCAGGACCCCCAGAAGACCTCAATTAAACAACTACGCAAGGTGGTGAATGGGGCGAAAGCCGTGTTTCCGAGTGCGGACATTTTTGTAGCCCACATTCACTTTTCCAGATCACTATCCAAACTCCAACAGTCAAATCTCACTATGATCAATAACTTCATCAGTACACATTATAATTATTTACCGTGTATACCTCAACAATACTTCCATACCACAGCTGATGGCATTCATTGGACGAGTGAGACGGCTAAAAGTATCTTTGACAGCTGGTGTGAAGGCCTGCGACTCAGCGTGGGTCTTACGATGTAGTATTGTGGGCTAATGTATGTGGGGGGAATTTGGGCCTGTTTGGGAGCGCGCTTGCAGCAACACCGGTATGCCACACGGGCAGATCAGCTGCGCTCCACAGTGGCCACTCACTTCAGGGAACGCACAGAGGAGGCCCTGAGCATCGTGAGCCTACAGGCCAACCCGGGCTGGTCGGTCGGTCAGCGGAGTAAGATGGAGAGAGTTTGATGCCAGGATGTTATTGTCATTTTTAAATATTTCTTTTGTGGGTGTAGAATTTTTAGTACATTTGGTATTTCTTTGATGTTGTTAATATTAAGTATATGCAGTATATGGTTTGGAATAATCAATTAAGACTCCAATGTCTGAGGGAGGGAGAGTCCTTAGAATTATAGGTCAGGCTTTGAAAGTATGGTGAGAAATAAAGAAAGTTCAAAAAGAAAAAATGGTCTGGAAACCTGTTGTTTGTTTTATAACATAAATTCTGTGAACAGATCATAATTATATTTCTAAGCAAAATGTCACCAAAAAAAAAAAAAAAAAAAAAAAAAAAAAAAAAAAAAAAAAAAAAAAAATACAAAGACTACTTGTCAATATTGAGTATGTTTCCCTGATTGCCATAGGTCCCCATGACAGAACTGCATGGAGGTTGTTTTGAACAGAGTGTAACACTAACAGTGTGAGGATTCATTATAATTACTAACTGCATGGAGTGTGATTATTGTTGAAAATGAATAAGAAAATCAAAAACGATAAAAACCTTTTCTCTTGGAGGTCACATCCCCTCCAGGGAGTCATGGGAGAAATATGGCTTTGGGACCTTTTTAGTATTGGTGACAGTGCTGGAACTTTCAATGAGTCTGCCTTATGGCCTGGGGGGAATAAAGACATTGGGGGATGGTTTTATGATTGACAACATATGGAAGAAGGTACAAGACGCACCCAAGAAGAAGAGGAGTATGCTGGAGAGAAGGAGAAGAGCGGAGTAAGTGGAGATGGGATGCTTCAGTAATTCCTAGGACCGTGCACCAAAGTTTGAATTAAAAAACATCTAAGCTATAGTTTCCTAACACCTAACCAGCCTGTGCCAGGAATTTGTATCTGACATCCATCCACGATTCCTAAAAGGACCTCTTAATAAACAGACTGACTACTCCTTGAAACATAAAACAGCATCTCCTTGGGACAAATGGAGATTACTGAGTTTATTGAATTGTTTTTTTTCAAAAAGATCTAATAATCTGAATTTAACAATTTCTTTTTTTGTATCTTCATTGTGTATAACCTGTGGGATGAGCCTACCCAGGCTACTGGATCCTAAACCTAACCATTTTGCCTTAAGAAAGTGTCACTAGAATGTGGATAATTTGGAGGATGGTCTTAACCAGACACATGGCCCTAAACCTAACCACTTTGGCTTGGCAGACACTATTAGAACGGGAGAATTAAAAGGGAAGATGACCCTGCCCAGACCGCATGACCCTAAACTTAACATCTTGGGGGAAATATTAACAGTTGGTAACTGCATTTGGGAAACTTAAACCTCATGGTGGGGAGTTAATATCTTATAATGCCAAGCATTTGGGGTAAGGTGGCCATGAAATAAGAATTAATTTGCCCTCTTATTTATTTTGAGGCCTCCGCTGACCGACTGGACCTTTTACCTGATTTCGTTGTAGTGATGTCTTCCCCCCATCATCTATTGGGGAGTATAATGGCTGTCCTAGTGCAATAGGAAAAGCAGCCCTTCAAGTTGTGGTTTTCGCTGATTATTTATTCAATTGCTCTTAAAAAGCCATTTTTAATATAGGGTTCTTATTATTATGGGTTGCCTTATATAGCCTTTTTATTTTTGGAATGAAGGTGAATATGGATTGATTGTTTACTTAGTTTTTGTAGATTTTTTTTATGTATTTTCTTTTTTCTTTCTTTCCCTGTTTTTCACGTTCCTGCTCCGGATGTTACCCGTTGTCGGGTTCTCCCCCCGGTCCGCGACAGCCCTAAGACTCCCTCCGGACCCCACTCCCTTACCTAGTTTTTTAATTATATTTTTCCTCTCCATTCCCATTTGATCTATATTTGTCTTAACTTTAGCTTTGTTTTTTTCCATCCCTCTTGCTTTTTAGAAGATATTATTTTGTGTTCACCTTCTTTCTTATAAAATAATGTCTTTTTATATGTGTACATATATACATATATTTTATTAAACCATCCTCAGCAGGATGATGTTTTTAATTATAAAAATTATATCATGGGTTTATATTCTTTTTACAATTTTTTATGGTTATTTTTATTTTCTCTTATTAATTCCATATGATATTTTAAAGGTTTTTATTCTTATTTTTAATTTTGTTGTTTTTTTAGAGAGAGGCCTGGACACCTTTTATTGGGGAGGGATTTGGTCACATGTAATACCCATGTAACCTATGATTACCAATCCTGGGAGGGGCCCAGGACTTGGGCATCTCCCAGGAAATGTATTTAAATGCCTCGCTCCTTCCGGACACCTAGTAGCATGTATCCCTCTGAAGAAGCGGTAACTCCGCGAAACGTCAGGGACGCTAGACCAAACTTATTGGAAGAAAGGCGACTTTTTTAGCCCTTCCAGAGATGGGCGACAAGTAATTTTGTTTAGCCCAGTCACATGAAAGACTATTTTAATTGACAAACTTTTTTTACAACTGTAAAGTGGGGAGTTTTTATTCACCTGTAGCAAAGTGACCGTGAACTCTAAACGGGTAGTGAGAGGTGGCGTTGGATCTGAGCGAGGCATCGGTTTGTGCACCTAAACCCTCTCGTCTTTTGAGTCTTCACCGACCAACAGACACTGACGCGGGGACGCCCGTGGTCGGTGGGACTACCATATTGTTCGGGTCCAGGATGGAGGCACACCGGTCGGAAACGCCACGACTGCCAGAAAACGACACGCAGGATGGCGGATGGACGTTTCCACGCCACCAGCGAAGAGCACGGAGGAGGCAGAGATCACTGAGCCTGAATCGAGTGGTCCAACAAACACAAAGAAACTCAGGTGAGCTCCCCACTGACAAATATAAGGTACAAAACAATAACTTTGAAACCTTAGGTGAAAGTTTGTCTGGTGACGGTCTGGCTACGCATGCTGGGGGTCGGGAGGGGACGAGGCACGGGGAGGGATGGGGTCGCCCGAACATGAGACGTATCAGACAACAAGGAGGACAAGATGCTCCCGCACCAAAGCGTGCACTTGATACTGACACAAGGACGAGTGCGAAGAATATATTTAAATTAATACGGACAGTACACCACAAAAGTGTGATTGAAGAAGCACGCGACACGGGCTTGTACCCCAGGGGTATGATTAAACAGGTGTCCAGGCTCTCTAGTTTTATAAAACCGGCTGTGCCCACAGAACAAGTTAGGAGGCAACTTGATCAAAACACAGACTCTTGGATGTCCAAAAATCTAGATATTCTTTATGATCATTATGCCACTATTATTGAATCTTTAAAAGGAACTAGAAAGACTGAGGTGTCATTCCAAGTGGCAAAGACGTGGGCTTTTAAAAGATACGGGGCTCGCTTACGTGTTTCTACAATGTCAATAGTTGAAACTCTGCTTAAATCGTCAGGGGAAGAGGGTGGAGGGAGGGCCCGTTCGGAGGCCGGCCACACACGGGAACAGAACACAGTACAGAGGGGGGGAAGATCGGGGGTAATGCCGATTGATCTGAGAGATGATAATGAATTTCCGCCCTTACCTACAGTGGTTAAAAACCAGACTGCTAGTAGCAGTAATATACAAAATGTTTCCTATCAGAAAAACCTATCGTTGGGAAAAAGGAAAACTATTGTAGAAGAGCTGAATGAGCTTCAGACTGTGAATGCCCGTGCGCCGGCCACCGCGGGAGCTCTCCCGAAGGGGAGAAATGTAGATGGGGGGAAGACGGGAGAGGGTGGGAGTAGGGTGGAGACAACAGCCAGAATTAGATCAAACGTGGTGGTTGATTTAGATGAAACCGATGACATTCTGCCTGCCTCTTTGTGCTCTCCCCCTGTGCGTCCTAGAAATATTGTGCGCTGTGACTTGCCCTTAACGGCCGCGAACAGGTTGACATCTGAGCCTGCCACCCCTTCAGTTTCCTGCTCCACGTCTCGCGCAGGAGACCGGACGAATGGTCCAGACCCTATAATGAAACAACAAAAGCGAGTAAAAATCCAAACCTCTGCTAAAACAGGTGACAAGGTAGTGGGTGAAATGACGATTGAGGCCCTGCAACAGCAGGAGCCGGCGGGAAACCTGAGCAGTGACTCATTGGACCGCTCTGATCCCCACTATTATAATATTAAGAGTAATTTTCACCTGAATGAGGAGGATAATGAGAGCGAGGGCTCGGTGGCAGAATTTAAAACCGTGCGGCAAATAAAGCAGAGGGAGTCTCATAGCGGGCGCGGGCTTACAGGAAAGGGAGAGCCGGTCGGGGCGGAGGCGGAGACGAGGGGCGCAGAGGGGGGTTACTATACACCTACGTACCATCGGGCGAGACCTAGTAGGAAATTACAGGATTGGAGAATCAAAATTGATAAACCGGTAGTTTTCTTGGGGGACTCCAATCTAAATAGAATACCCCCCTTTGAGAATGATCAGATTCAGGTGGAGAGCTACCCGGGTGCGAACTTTTACCATTTCTTCAACCTTTTGGAAATGACGCCGGTGTGTGAAAATGCGGAAATAGTGATCTTGTCTGTAGGCCTTAATAATAAGGATCAGGACCCCCAGAAGACCTCAATTAAACAACTACGCAAGGTGGTGAATGGGGCGAAAGCCGTGTTTCCGAGTGCGGACATTTTTGTAGCCCACATTCACTTTTCCAGATCACTATCCAAACTCCAACAGTCAAATCTCACTATGATCAATAACTTCATCAGTACACATTATAATTATTTACCGTGTATACCTCAACAATACTTCCATACCACAGCTGATGGCATTCATTGGACGAGTGAGACGGCTAAAAGTATCTTTGACAGCTGGTGTGAAGGCCTGCGACTCAGCGTGGGTCTTACGATGTAGTATTGTGGGCTAATGTATGTGGGGGGAATTTGGGCCTGTTTGGGAGCGCGCTTGCAGCAACACCGGTATGCCACACGGGCAGATCAGCTGCGCTCCACAGTGGCCACTCACTTCAGGGAACGCACAGAGGAGGCCCTGAGCATCGTGAGCCTACAGGCCAACCCGGGCTGGTCGGTCGGTCAGCGGAGTAAGATGGAGAGAGTTTGATGCCAGGATGTTATTGTCATTTTTAAATATTTCTTTTGTGGGTGTAGAATTTTTAGTACATTTGGTATTTCTTTGATGTTGTTAATATTAAGTATATGCAGTATATGGTTTGGAATAATCAATTAAGACTCCAATGTCTGAGGGAGGGAGAGTCCTTAGAATTATAGGTCAGGCTTTGAAAGTATGGTGAGAAATAAAGAAAGTTCAAAAAGAAAAAATGGTCTGGAAACCTGTTGTTTGTTTTATAACATAAATTCTGTGAACAGATCATAATTATATTTCTAAGCAAAATGTCACCAAAAAAAAAAAAAAAAAAAAAAAAAAAAAAAAAAAAAAAAAAAAAAAAAAAAAAAAAAAAATACAAAGACTACTTGTCAATATTGAGTATGTTTCCCTGATTGCCATAGGTCCCCATGACAGAACTGCATGGAGGTTGTTTTGAACAGAGTGTAACACTAACAGTGTGAGGATTCATTATAATTACTAACTGCATGGAGTGTGATTATTGTTGAAAATGAATAAGAAAATCAAAAACGATAAAAACCTTTTCTCTTGGAGGTCACATCCCCTCCAGGGAGTCATGGGAGAAATATGGCTTTGGGACCTTTTTAGTATTGGTGACAGTGCTGGAACTTTCAATGAGTCTGCCTTATGGCCTGGGGGGAATAAAGACATTGGGGGATGGTTTTATGATTGACAACATATGGAAGAAGGTACAAGACGCACCCAAGAAGAAGAGGAGTATGCTGGAGAGAAGGAGAAGAGCGGAGTAAGTGGAGATGGGATGCTTCAGTAATTCCTAGGACCGTGCACCAAAGTTTGAATTAAAAAACATCTAAGCTATAGTTTCCTAACACCTAACCAGCCTGTGCCAGGAATTTGTATCTGACATCCATCCACGATTCCTAAAAGGACCTCTTAATAAACAGACTGACTACTCCTTGAAACATAAAACAGCATCTCCTTGGGACAAATGGAGATTACTGAGTTTATTGAATTGTTTTTTTTCAAAAAGATCTAATAATCTGAATTTAACAATTTCTTTTTTTGTATCTTCATTGTGTATAACCTGTGGGATGAGCCTACCCAGGCTACTGGATCCTAAACCTAACCATTTTGCCTTAAGAAAGTGTCACTAGAATGTGGATAATTTGGAGGATGGTCTTAACCAGACACATGGCCCTAAACCTAACCACTTTGGCTTGGCAGACACTATTAGAACGGGAGAATTAAAAGGGAAGATGACCCTGCCCAGACCGCATGACCCTAAACTTAACATCTTGGGGGAAATATTAACAGTTGGTAACTGCATTTGGGAAACTTAAACCTCATGGTGGGGAGTTAATATCTTATAATGCCAAGCATTTGGGGTAAGGTGGCCATGAAATAAGAATTAATTTGCCCTCTTATTTATTTTGAGGCCTCCGCTGACCGACTGGACCTTTTACCTGATTTTGTTGTAGTGATGTCTTCCCCCCATTATCTATTGGGGAGTATAATGGCTGTCCTAGTGCAATAGGAAAAGCAGCCCTTCAAGTTGTGGTTTTCGCTGATTATTTATTCAATTGCTCTTAAAAAGCCATTTTTAATATAGGGTTCTTATTATTATGGGTTGCCTTATATAGCCTTTTTATTTTTGGAATGAAGGTGAATATGGATTGATTGTTTATTTAGTTTTTGTAGATTTTTTTATGTATTTTCTTTTTTCTTTCTTTCCCTGTTTTTCACGTTCCTGCTCCGGATGTTACCCGTTGTCGGGTTCTCCCCCCGGTCCGCGACAGCCCTAAGACTCCCTCCGGACCCCACTCCCTTACCTAGTTTTTTAATTATATTTTTCCTCTCCATTCCCATTTGATCTATATTTGTCTTAACTTTAGCTTTGTTTTTTTTCCATCCCTCTTGCTTTTTTTTAAAAGATATTATTTTGTGTTCACCTTCTTTCTTATAAAATAATGTCTTTTTATATGTGTACATATATACATATATTTTATTAAACCATCCTCAGCAGGATGATGTTTTTAATTATAAAAATTATATCATGGGTTTATATTCTTTTTACAATTTTTTATGGTTATTTTTATTTTCTCTTATTAATTCCATACGATATTTTAAAGGTTTTTATTCTTAATTTTAATTTTGTTGTTTTTTTAGAGAGAGGCCTGGACACCTTTTATTGGGAAGGGATTTGGTCACATGTAATACCCATGTAACCTATGATTACCAATCTTGGGAGGGGCCCAGGACCTGGGCATCTCCCAGGAAATGTATTTAAATGCCTCGCTCCTTCCGGACACCTAGTAGCATGTATCCCTCTGAAGAAGCGGTAACTCCGCGAAACGTCAGGGACGCTAGACCAAACTTATTGGAAGAAAGGCGACTTTTTTAGCCCTTCCAGAGATGGGCGACAAGTAACTTTGTTTAGCCCAGTCACATGAAAGACTATTTTAATTGACAAACTTTTTTTACAACTGTAAAGTGGGGAGTTTTTATTCACCTGTAGTAAAGTGACCGTGAACTCTAAACGGGTAGTGAGAGGTGGCGTTGGATCTGAGCGAGGCATCGGTTTGTGCACCTAAACCCTCTTGTCTTTTGAGTCTTCACCGACCAACAGACACTGACGCGGGGACGCCCGTGGTCGGTGGGACTACCATATTGTTCGGGTCCAGGATGGAGGCACACCGGTCGGAAACGCCACGACTGCCAGAAAACGACATGCAGGATGGCGGATGGACGTTTCCACGCCACCAGCGAAGAGCACGGAGGAGGCAGAGATCACTGAGCCTGAATCGAGTGGTCCAACAAACACAAAGAAACTCAGGTGAGCTCCCCACTGACAATTATAAGGTACAAAACAATAACTTTGAAACCTTAGGTGAAAGTTTGTCTGGTGACGGTCTGGCTACGCATGCTGGGGGCCGGGAGGGGACGAGGCACGGGGAGGGATGGGGTCGCCCGAACATGAGACGTGTCAGACAACAAGGAGGACAAGATGCTCCCGCACCAAGGCGTGCACTTGATACTGACACAAGGACGAGTGCGAAGAATATATTTAAATTAATACGGACAGTACACCATAAAAGTGTGATTGAAGAAGCACGCGACACGGGCTTGTACCCCAGGGGTATGATTAAACAGGTGTCCAGGCTCTCTAGTTTTATAAAACCGGCTGCGCCCACAGAACAAGTTAGGAGGCAACTTGATCAAAACACAGACTCTTGGATGTCCAAAAATCTAGATATTCTTTATGATCATTATGCCACTATTATTGAATCTTTAAAAGGAACTAGAAAGACTGAGGTGTCATTTCAAGTGGCAAAGACGTGGGCTTTTAAAAGATACGGGGCTCGATTACGAGTTTCTACAATATCAACAGTTGAAACTCTGCTCAAATCGTCAGGGGAAGAGGGTGGAGGGAGGGCCCGTTCGGAGGCCGGCCACACACGGGAACAGAACACAGTACAGAAGGGGGGAAGATCGGGGGTAATGCCGATTGATCTGAGAGATGATAATGAATTTCCGCCCTTACCTACAGTGGTTAAAAACCAGACTGCTAGTAGCAGTAATATACAAAATGTTTCCTATCAGAAAAACCTATCGTTGGGAAAAAGGAAAACTATTGTAGAAGAGCTGAATGAGCTTCAGACTGTGAATGCCCGTGCGCCGGCCACCGCGGGAGCTCTCCCGAAGGGGAGAAATGTAGATGGGGGGAAGACGGGAGAGGGTGGGAGTAGGGTGGAGACAACAGCCAGAATTAGATCAAACGTGGTGGTTGATTTAGATGAAACCGATGACATTCTGCCTGCCTCTTTGTGCTCTCCCCCTGTGCGTCCTAGAAATATTGTGCGCTGTGATTTGCCCTTAACGGCCGCGAACAGGTTGACATCTGAGCCTGCCACCCCTTCAGTTTCCTGCTCCACGTCTCGCGCAGGAGATCGGACGAATGGTCCAGACCCTATAATGAAACAACAAAAGCGAGTAAAAATCCAAACCTCTGCTAAAACAGGTGACAAGGTAGTGGGTGAAATGACGATTGAGGCCCTGCAACAGCAGGAGCCGGCGGGAAACCTGAGCAGTGACTCATTGGACCGCTCTGATCCCCACTATTATAATATTAAGAGTAATTTTCACCTGAATGAGGAGGATAATGAGAGCGAGGGCTCGGTGGCAGAATTTAAAACCGTGCGGCAAATAAAGCAGAGGGAGTCTCATAGCGGGCGCGGGCTTACAGGAAAGGGAGAGCCGGTCGGGGCGGAGGCGGAGACGAGGGGCGCAGAGGGGGGTTACTATACACCTACGTACCATCGGGCGAGACCTAGTAGGAAATTACAGGATTGGAGAATCAAAGTTGATAAACCGGTAGTTTTCTTGGGGGACTCCAATCTAAATAGAATACCCCCCTTTGAGAATGATCAGATTCAGGTGGAGAGCTACCCGGGTGCGAACTTTTACCATTTCTTCAACCTTTTGGAAATGACGCCGGTGTGTGAAAATGCGGAAATAGTGATCTTGTCTGTAGGCCTTAATAATAAGGATCAGGACCCCCAGAAGACTTCAATTAAACAACTACGCAAGGTGGTGAATGGGGCGAAAGCCGTGTTTCCGAGTGCGGACATTTTTGTAGCCCACATTCACTTTTCCAGATCACTATCCAAACTCCAACAGTCAAATCTCACTATGATCAATAACTTCATCAGTACACATTATAATTATTTACCGTGTATACCTCAACAATACTTCCATACCACAGCTGATGGCATTCATTGGACGAGTGAGACGGCTAAAAGTATTTTTGACAGCTGGTGTGAAGGCCTGCGACTCAGCGTGGGTCTTACGATGTAGTATTGTGGGCTAATGTATGTGGGGGGAATTTGGGCCTGTTTGGGAGCGCGCTTGCAGCAACACCGGTATGCCACACGGGCAGATCAGCTGCGCTCCACAGTGGCCACTCACTTCAGGGAACGCACAGAGGAGGCCCTGAGCATCGTGAGCCTACAGGCCAACCCGGGCTGGTCGGTCGGTCAGCGGAGTAAGATGGAGAGAGTTTGATGCCAGGATGTTATTGTCATTTTTAAATATTTCTTTTGTGGGTGTAGAATTTTTAGTACATATGGTATTTCTTTGATGTTGTTAATATTAAGTATATGCAGTATATGGTTTGGAATAATCAACTAAGACTCCAATGTCTGAGGGAGGGAGAATCCTTAGAATTATAGGTCAGGCTTTGAAAGTATGGTGAGAAATAAAGAAAGTTCAAAAAGAAAAAATGGTCTGGAAACCTGTTGTTTGTTTTATAACATAAATTCTGTGAACAGATCATAATTATATTTCTAAGCAAAATGTCACCAAAAAAAAAAAAAAAAAAAAAAAAAAAAAAAAAAAAAAAAAAAAAAAAAAAAAAAAAAAAAAAAATACAAAGACTACTTGTCAATATTGAGTATGTTTCCCTGATTGCCATAGGTCCCCATGACAGAACTGCATGGAGGTTGTTTTGAACAGAGTGTAACACTAATAGTGTGAGGATTCATTATAATTACTAACTGCATGGAGTGTGATTATTGTTGAAAATGAATAAGAAAATCAAAAACGATAAAAACCTTTTCTCTTGGAGGTCACATCCCCTCCAGGGAGTCATGGGAGAAATATGGCTTTGGGACCTTTTTAGTATTGGTGACAGTGCTGGAACTTTCAATGAGTCTGCCTTATGGCCTGGGGGGAATAAAGACATTGGGGGATGGTTTTATGATTGACAACATATGGAAGAAGGTACAAGACGCACCCAAGAAGAAGAGGAGTATGCTGGAGAGAAGGAGAAGAGCGGAGTAAGTGGAGATGGGATGCTTCAGTAATTCCTAGGACCGTGCACCAAAGTTTGAATTAAAAAACATCTAAGCTATAGTTTCCTAACACCTAACCAGCCTGTGCCAGGAATTTGTATCTGACATCCATCCACGATTCCTAAAAGGACCTCTTAATAAACAGACTGACTACTCCTTGAAACATAAAACAGCATCTCCTTGGGACAAATGGAGATTACTGAGTTTATTGAATTGTTTTTTTTCAAAAAGATCTAATAATCTGAATTTAACAATTTCTTTTTTTGTATCTTCATTGTGTATAACCTGTGGGATGAGCCTACCCAGGCTACTGGATCCTAAACCTAACCATTTTGCCTTAAGAAAGTGTCACTAGAATGTGGATAATTTGGAGGATGGTCTTAACCAGACACATGGCCCTAAACCTAACCACTTTGGCTTGGCAGACACTATTAGAACGGGAGAATTAAAAGGGAAGATGACCCTGCCCAGACCGCATGACCCTAAACTTAACATCTTGGGGGAAATATTAACAGTTGGTAACTGCATTTGGGAAACTTAAACCTCATGGTGGGGAGTTAATATCTTATAATGCCAAGCATTTGGGGTAAGGTGGCCATGAAATAAGAATTAATTTGCCCTCTTATTTATTTTGAGGCCTCCGCTGACCGACTGGACCTTTTACCTGATTTTGTTGTAGTGATGTCTTCCCCCCATCATCTATTGGGGAGTATAATGGCTGTCCTAGTGCAATAGGAAAAGCAGCCCTTCAAGTTGTGATTTTCGCTGATTATTTATTCAATTGCTCTTAAAAAGCCATTTTTAATATAGGGTTCTTATTATTATGGGTTGCCTTATATAGCCTTTTTATTTTTGGAATGAAGGTGAATATGGATTGATTGTTTATTTAGTTTTTGTAGATTTTTTTATGTATTTTCTTTTTTCTTTCTTTCCCTGTTTTTCACGTTCCTGCTCCGGATGTTACCCGTTGTCGGGTTCTCCCCCCGGTCCGCGACAGCCCTAAGACTCCCTCCGGACCCCACTCCCTTACCTAGTTTTTTAATTATATTTTTCCTCTCCATTCCCATTTGATCTATATTTGTCTTAACTTTAGCTTTGTTTTTTTTCCATCCCTCTTGCTTTTTAGAAGATATTATTTTGTGTTCACCTTCTTTCTTATAAAATAATGTCTTTTTATATGTGTACATATATACATATATTTTATTAAACCATCCTCAGCAGGATGATGTTTTTAATTATAAAAATTATATCATGGGTTTATATTTTTTTACAATTTTTTATGGTTATTTTTATTTTCTCTTATTAATTCCATATGATATTTTAAAGGCTTTTATTCTTATTTTTAATTTTGTTGTTTTTTTTAGAGAGAGGCCTGGACACCTTTTATTGGGGAGGGATTTGGTCACATGTAATACCCATGTAACCTATGATTACCAATCTTGGGAGGGGCCCAGGACTTGGGCATCTCCCAGGAAATGTATTTAAATGCCTCGCTCCTTCCGGACACCTAGTAGCATGTATCCCTCTGAAGAAGCGGTAACTCCGCGAAACGTCAGGGACGCTAGACCAAACTTATTGGAAGAAAGGCGACTTTTTTAGCCCTTCCAGAGATGGGCGACAAGTAACTTTGTTTAGCCCAGTCACATGAAAGACTATTTTAATTGACAAACTTTTTTTATAACTGTAAAGTGGGGAGTTTTTATTCACCTGTAGCAATAGTGACCGTGAACTCTAAACGGGTAGTGAGAGGTGGCGTTGGATCTGAGCGAGGCATCGGTTTGTGCACCTAAACCCTCTCGTCTTTTGAGTCTTCACCGACCAACAGACACTGACGCGGGGACGCCCGTGGTCGGTGGGACTACCATATTGTTCGGGTCCAGGATGGAGGCACACCGGTCGGAAACGCCACGACTGCCAGAAAACGACACGCAGGATGGCGGATGGACGTTTCCACGCCACCAGCGAAGAGCACGGAGGAGGCAGAGATCACTGAGCCTGAATCGAGTGGTCCAACAAACACAAAGAAACTCAGGTGAGCTCCCCACTGACAAATATAAGGTACAAAACAATAACTTTGAAACCTTAGGTGAAAGTTTGTCTGGTGACGGTCTGGCTACGCATGCTGGGGGTCGGGAGGGGACGAGGCACGGGGAGGGATGGGGTCGCCCGAACATGAGACGTATCAGACAACAAGGAGGACAAGATGCCCCCGCACCAAAGCGTGCACTTGATACTGAAACAAGGACGAGTGCGAAGAATATATTTAAATTAATACGGACAGTACACCATAAAAGTGTGATTGAAGAAGCACGCGACACGGGCTTGTACCCCAGGGGTATGATTAAACAGGTGTCCAGGCTCTCTAGTTTTATAAAACCGGCTGTGCCCACAGAACAAGTTAGGAGGCAACTTGATCAAAACACAGACTCTTGGATGTCCAAAAATCTAGATATTCTTTATGATCATTATGCCACTATTATTGAATCTTTAAAAGGAACTAGAAAGACTGAGGTGTCATTTCAAGTGGCAAAGACGTGGGCTTTTAAAAGATACGGGGCTCGATTACGAGTTTCTACAATATCAACAGTTGAAACTCTGCTCAAATCGTCAGGGGAAGAGGGTGGAGGGAGGGCCCGTTCGGAGGCCGGCCACACACGGGAACAGAACACAGTACAGAGGGGGGGAAGATCGGGGGTAATGCCGATTGATCTGAGAGATGATAATGAATTTCCGTCCTTACCTACAGTGGTTAAAAACCAGACTGCTAGTAGCAGTAATATACAAAATGTTTCCTATCAGAAAAACCTATCGTTGGGAAAAAGGAAAACTATTGTAGAAGAGCTGAATGAGCTTCAGACTGTGAATGCCCGTACGCCGGCCACCGCGGGAGCTCTCCCGAAGGGGAGAAATGTAGATGGGGGGAAGACGGGAGAGGGTGGGAGTAGGGTGGAGACAACAGCCAGAATTAGATCAAACGTGGTGGTTGATTTAGATGAAACCGATGACATTCTGCCTGCCTCTTTGTGCTCTCCCCCTGTGCGTCCTAGAAATATTGTGCGCTGTGACTTGCCCTTAACGGCCGCGAACAGGTTGACATCTGAGCCTGCCACCCCTTCAGTTTCCTGCTCCACGTCTCGCGCAGGAGACCGGACGAATGGTCCAGACCCTATAATGAAACAACAAAAGCGAGTAAAAATCCAAACCTCTGCTAAAACAGGTGACAAGGTAGTGGGTGAAATGACGATTGAGGCCCTGCAACAGCAGGAGCCGGCGGGAAACCTGAGCAGTGACTCATTGGACCGCTCTGATCCCCACTATTATAATATTAAGAGTAATTTTCACCTGAATGAGGAGGATAATGAGAGCGAGGGCTCGGTGGCAGAATTTAAAACCGTGCGGCAAATAAAGCAGAGGGAGTCTCATAGCGGGCGCGGGCTTACAGGAAAGGGAGAGCCGGTCGGGGCGGAGGCGGAGACGAGGGGCGCAGAGGGGGGTTACTATACACCTACGTACCATCGGGCGAGACCTAGTAGGAAATTACAGGATTGGAGAATCAAAGTTGATAAACCGGTAGTTTTCTTGGGGGACTCCAATCTAAATAGAATACCCCCCTTTGAGAATGATCAGATTCAGGTGGAGAGCTACCCGGGTGCGAACTTTTACCATTTCTTCAACCTGTTGGAAATGACGCCGGTGTGTGAAAATGCGGAAATGGTGATCTTGTCTGTAGGCCTTAATAATAAGGATCAGGACCCCCAGAAGACCTCAATTAAACAACTACGCAAGGTGGTGAATGGGGCGAAAGCCGTGTTTCCGAGTGCGGACATTTTTGTAGCCCACATTCACTTTTCCAGATCACTATCCAAACTCCAACAGTCAAATCTCACTATGATCAATAACTTCATCAGTACACATTATAATTATTTACCGTGTATACCTCAACAATACTTCCATACCACAGCTGATGGCATTCATTGGACGAGTGAGACGGCTAAAAGTATCTTTGACAGCTGGTGTGAAGGCCTGCGACTCAGCGTGGGTCTTACGATGTAGTATTGTGGGCTAATGTATGTGGGGGGAATTTGGGCCTGTTTGGGAGCGCGCTTGCAGCAACACCGGTATGCCACACGGGCAGATCAGCTGCGCTCCACAGTGGCCACTCACTTCAGGGAACACACAGAGGAGGCCCTGAGCATCGTGAGCCTACAGGCCAACCCGGGCTGGTCGGTCGGTCAGCGGAGTAAGATGGAGAGAGTTTGATGCCAGGATGTTATTGTCATTTTTAAATATTTCTTTTGTGGGTGTAGAATTTTTAGTACATTTGGTATTTCTTTGATGTTGTTAATATTAAGTATATGCAGTATATGGTTTGGAATAATCAATTAAGACTCCAATGTCTGAGGGAGGGAGAGTCCTTAGAATTATAGGTCAGGCTTTGAAAGTATGGTGAGAAATAAAGAAAGTTCAAAAAGAAAAAATGGTCTGGAAACCTGTTGTTTGTTTTACAACATAAATTCTGTGAACAGATCATAATTATATTTCTAAGCAAAATGTCACCAAAAAAAAAAAAAAAAAAAAAAAAAAAAAAAAAAAAAAAAAAAAAAAAAAAAAAAAAAAAAAAAAAAAATACAAAGACTACTTGTCAATATTGAGTATGTTTCCCTGATTGCCATAGGTCCCCATGACAGAACTGCATGGAGGTTGTTTTGAACAGAGTGTAACACTAATAGTGTGAGGATTCATTATAATTACTAACTGCATGGAGTGTGATTATTGTTGAAAATGAATAAGAAAATCAAAAACGATAAAAACCTTTTCTCTTGGAGGTCACATCCCCTCCAGGGAGTCATGGGAGAAATATGGCTTTGGGACCTTTTTAGTATTGGTGACAGTGCTGGAACTTTCAATGAGTCTGCCTTATGGCCTGGGGGGAATAAAGACATTGGGGGATGGTTTTATGATTGACAACATATGGAAGAAGGTACAAGACGCACCCAAGAAGAAGAGGAGTATGCTGGAGAGAAGGAGAAGAGCGGAGTAAGTGGAGATGGGATGCTTCAGTAATTCCTAGGACCGTGCACCAAAGTTTGAATTAAAAAACATCTAAGCTATAGTTTCCTAACACCTAACCAGCCTGTGCCAGGAATTTGTATCTGACATCCATCCACGATTCCTAAAAGGACCTCTTAATAAACAGACTGACTACTCCTTGAAACATAAAACAGCATCTCCTTGGGACAAATGGAGATTACTGAGTTTATTGAATTGTTTTTTTTCAAAAAGATCTAATAATCTGAATTTAACAATTTCTTTTTTTGTATCTTCATTGTGTATAACCTGTGGGATGAGCCTACCCAGGCTACTGGATCCTAAACCTAACCATTTTGCCTTAAGAAAGTGTCACTAGAATGTGGATAATTTGGAGGATGGTCTTAACCAGACACATGGCCCTAAACCTAACCACTTTGGCTTGGCAGACACTATTAGAACGGGAGAATTAAAAGGGAAGATGACCCTGCCCAGACCGCATGACCCTAAACTTAACATCTTGGGGGAAATATTAACAGTTGGTAACTGCATTTGGGAAACTTAAACCTCATGGTGGGGAGTTAATATCTTATAATGCCAAGCATTTGGGGTAAGGTGGCCATGAAATAAGAATTAATTTGCCCTCTTATTTATTTTGAGGCCTCCGCTGACCGACTGGACCTTTTACCTGATTTTGTTGTAGTGATGTCTTCCCCCCATCATCTATTGGGGAGTATAATGGCTGTCCTAGTGCAATAGGAAAAGCAGCCCTTCAAGTTGTGATTTTCGCTGATTATTTATTCAATTGCTCTTAAAAAGCCATTTTTAATATAGGGTTCTTATTATTATGGGTTGCCTTATATAGCCTTTTTATTTTTGGAATGAAGGTGAATATGGATTGATTGTTTATTTAGTTTTTGTAGATTTTTTTATGTATTTTCTTTTTTCTTTCTTTCCCTGTTTTTCACGTTCCTGCTCCGGATGTTACCCGTTGTCGGGTTCTCCCCCCGGTCCGCGACAGCCCTAAGACTCCCTCCGGACCCCACTCCCTTACCTAGTTTTTTAATTATATTTTTCCTCTCCATTCCCATTTGATCTATATTTGTCTTAACTTTAGCTTTGTTTTTTTTCCATCCCTCTTGCTTTTTAGAAGATATTATTTTGTGTTCACCTTCTTTCTTATAAAATAATGTCTTTTTATATGTGTACATATATACATATATTTTATTAAACCATCCTCAGCAGGATGATGTTTTTAATTATAAAAATTATATCATGGGTTTATATTTTTTTACAATTTTTTATGGTTATTTTTATAATTCCATATGATATTTTAAAGGTTTTTATTCTTATTTTTAATTTTGTTGTTTTTTTAGAGAGAGGCCTGGACACCTTTTATTGGGGAGGGATTTGGTCACATGTAATACCCATGTAACCTATGATTACCAATCTTGGGAGGGGCCCAGGACTTGGGCATCTCCCAGGAAATGTATTTAAATGCCTCGCTCCTTCCGGACACCTAGTAGCATGTATCCCTCTGAAGAAGCGGTAACTCCGCGAAACGTCAGGGACGCTAGACCAAACTTATTGGAAGAAAGGCGACTTTTTTAGCCCTTCCAGAGATGGGCGACAAGTAACTTTGTTTAGCCCAGTCACATGAAAGACTATTTTAATTGACAAACTTTTTTTATAACTGTAAAGTGGGGAGTTTTTATTCACCTGTAGCAATAGTGACCGTGAACTCTAAACGGGTAGTGAGAGGTGGCGTTGGATCTGAGCGAGGCATCGGTTTGTGCACCTAAACCCTCTCGTCTTTTGAGTCTTCACCGACCAACAGACACTGACGCGGGGACGCCCGTGGTCGGTGGGACTACCATATTGTTCGGGTCCAGGATGGAGGCACACCGGTCGGAAACGCCACGACTGCCAGAAAACGACACGCAGGATGGCGGATGGACGTTTCCACGCCACCAGCGAAGAGCACGGAGGAGGCAGAGATCACTGAGCCTGAATCGAGTGGTCCAACAAACACAAAGAAACTCAGGTGAGCTCCCCACTGACAAATATAAGGTACAAAACAATAACTTTGAAACCTTAGGTGAAAGTTTGTCTGGTGACGGTCTGGCTACGCATGCTGGGGGTCGGGAGGGGACGAGGCACGGGGAGGGATGGGGTCGCCCGAACATGAGACGTATCAGACAACAAGGAGGACAAGATGCCCCCGCACCAAAGCGTGCACTTGATACTGACACAAGGACGAGTGCGAAGAATATATTTAAATTAATACGGACAGTACACCATAAAAGTGTGATTGAAGAAGCACGCGACACGGGCTTGTACCCCAGGGGTATGATTAAACATTAAACAGGTGTCCAGGCTCTCTAGTTTTATAAAACCGGCTGTGCCCACAGAACAAGTTAGGAGGCAACTTGATCAAAACACAGACTCTTGGATGTCCAAAAATCTAGATATTCTTTATGATCATTATGCCACTATTATTGAATCTTTAAAAGGAACTAGAAAGACTGAGGTGTCATTTCAAGTGGCAAAGACGTGGGCTTTTAAAAGGTACGGGGCTCGATTACGAGTTTCTACAATATCAACAGTTGAAACTCTGCTCAAATCGTCAGGGGAAGAGGGTGGAGGGAGGGCCCGTTCGGAGGCCGGCCACACACGGGAACAGAACACAGTACAGAGGGGGGGAAGATCGGGGGTAATGCCGATTGATCTGAGAGATGATAATGAATTTCCGCCCTTACCTACAGTGGTTAAAAACCAGACTGCTAGTAGCAGTAATATACAAAATGTTTCCTATCAGAAAAACCTATCGTTGGGAAAAAGGAAAACTATTGTAGAAGAGCTGAATGAGCTTCAGACTGTGAATGCCCGTGCGCCGGCCACCGCGGGAGCTCTCCCGAAGGGGAGAAATGTAGATGGGGGGAAGACGGGAGAGGGTGGGAGTAGGGTGGAGACAACAGCCAGAATTAGATCAAACGTGGTGGTTGATTTAGATGAAACCGATGACATTCTGCCTGCCTCTTTGTGCTCTCCCCCTGTGCGTCCTAGAAATATTGTGCGCTGTGACTTGCCCTTAACGGCCGCGAACAGGTTGACATCTGAGCCTGCCACCCCTTCAGTTTCCTGCTCCACGTCTCGCGCAGGAGACCGGACGAATGGTCCAGACCCTATAATGAAACAACAAAAGCGAGTAAAAATCCAAACCTCTGCTAAAACAGGTGACAAGGTAGTGGGTGAAATGACGATTGAGGCCCTGCAACAGCAGGAGCCGGCGGGAAACCTGAGCAGTGACTCATTGGACCGCTCTGATCCCCACTATTATAATATTAAGAGTAATTTTCACCTGAATGAGGAGGATAATGAGAGCGAGGGCTCGGTGGCAGAATTTAAAACCGTGCGGCAAATAAAGCAGAGGGAGTCTCATAGCGGGCGCGGGCTTACAGGAAAGGGAGAGCCGGTCGGGGCGGAGGCGGAGACGAGGGGCGCAGAGGGGGGTTACTATACACCTACGTACCATCGGGCGAGACCTAGTAGGAAATTACAGGATTGGAGAATCAAAGTTGATAAACCGGTAGTTTTCTTGGGGGACTCCAATCTAAATAGAATACCCCCCTTTGAGAATGATCAGATTCAGGTGGAGAGCTACCCGGGTGCGAACTTTTACCATTTCTTCAACCTGTTGGAAATGACGCCGGTGTGTGAAAATGCGGAAATGGTGATCTTGTCTGTAGGCATTAATAATAAGGATCAGGACCCCCAGAAGACCTCAATTAAACAACTACGCAAGGTGGTGAATGGGGCGAAAGCCGTGTTTCCGAGTGCGGACATTTTTGTAGCCCACATTCACTTTTCCAGATCACTATCCAAACTCCAACAGTCAAATCTCACTATGATCAATAACTTCATCAGTACACATTATAATTATTTACCGTGTATACCTCAACAATACTTCCATACCACAGCTGATGGCATTCATTGGACGAGTGAGACGGCTAAAAGTATCTTTGACAGCTGGTGTGAAGGCCTGCGACTCAGCGTGGGTCTTACGATGTAGTATTGTGGGCTAATGTATGTGGGGGGAATTTGGGCCTGTTTGGGAGCGCGCTTGCAGCAACACCGGTATGCCACACGGGCAGATCAGCTGCGCTCCACAGTGGCCACTCACTTCAGGGAACGCACAGAGGAGGCCCTGAGCATCGTGAGCCTACAGGCCAACCCGGGCTGGTCGGTCGGTCAGCGGAGTAAGATGGAGAGAGTTTGATGCCAGGATGTTATTGTCATTTTTAAATATTTCTTTTGTGGGTGTAGAATTTTTAGTACATTTGGTATTTCTTTGATATTGTCAATATTAAGTATATGCAGTATATGGTTTGAAATAATCAATTAAGACTCCAATGTCTTTGGGAGGGAGAATCTTTAGAATTATAGGTCAGGCTTTGAAAGTATGGTGAGAAATAAAGAAAGTTCAAAAAGAAAAAATGGTCTGGAAACCTGTTGTTTGTTTTATAACATAAATTCTGTGAACAGATCATAATTATATTTCTAAGCAAAATGTCACAAAAAAAAAAAAAAAAAAAAATACAAAGACTACTTGTCAATATTGAGTATGTTTCCCTGATTGCCATAGGTCCCCATGACAGAACTGCATGGAGGTTGTTTTGAACAGAGTGTAACACTAACAGTGTGAGGATTCATTATAATTACTAACTGCATGGAGTGTGATTATTGTTGAAAATGAATAAGAAAATCAAAAACGATAAAAACCTTTTCTCTTGGAGGTCACATCCCCTCCAGGGAGTCATGGGAGAAATATGGCTTTGGGACCTTTTTAGTATTGGTGACAGTGCTGGAACTTTCAATGAGTCTGCCTTATGGCCTGGGGGGAATAAAGACATTGGGGGATGGTTTTATGATTGACAACATATGGAAGAAGGTACAAGACGCACCCAAGAAGAAGAGGAGTATGCTGGAGAGAAGGAGAAGAGCGGAGTAAGTGGAGATGGGATGCTTCAGTAATTCCTAGGACCGTGCACCAAAGTTTGAATTAAAAAACATCTAAGCTATAGTTTCCTAACACCTAACCAGCCTGTGCCAGGAATTTGTATCTGACATCCATCCACGATTCCTAAAAGGACCTCTTAATAAACAGACTGACTACTCCTTGAAACATAAAACAGCATCTCCTTGGGACAAATGGAGATTACTGAGTTTATTGAATTGTTTTTTTTCAAAAAGATCTAATAATCTGAATTTAACAATTTCTTTTTTTGTATCTTCATTGTGTATAACCTGTGGGATGAGCCTACCCAGGCTACTGGATCCTAAACCTAACCATTTTGCCTTAAGAAAGTGTCACTAGAATGTGGATAATTTGGAGGATGGTCTTAACCAGACACATGGCCCTAAACCTAACCACTTTGGCTTGGCAGACACTATTAGAACGGGAGAATTAAAAGGGAAGATGACCCTGCCCAGACCGCATGACCCTAAACTTAACATCTTGGGGGAAATATTAACAGTTGGTAACTGCATTTGGGAAACTTAAACCTCATGGTGGGGAGTTAATATCTTATAATGCCAAGCATTTGGGGTAAGGTGGCCATGAAATAAGAATTAATTTGCCCTCTTATTTATTTTGAGGCCTCCGCTGACCGACTGGACCTTTTACCTGATTTCGTTGTAGTGATGTCTTCCCCCCATCATCTATTGGGGAGTATAATGGCTGTCCTAGTGCAATAGGAAAAGCAGCCCTTCAAGTTGTGGTTTTCGCTGATTATTTATTCAATTGCTCTTAAAAAGCCATTTTTAATATAGGGTTCTTATTATTATGGGTTGCCTTATATAGCCTTTTTATTTTTGGAATGAAGGTGAATATGGATTGATTGTTTATTTAGTTTTTGTAGATTTTTTTATGTATTTTCTTTTTTCTTTCTTTCCCTGTTTTTCACGTTCCTGCTCCGGATGTTACCCGTTGTCGGGTTCTCCCCCCGGTCCGCGACAGCCCTAAGACTCCCTCCGGACCCCACTCCCTTACCTAGTTTTTTAATTATATTTTTCCTCTCCATTCCCATTTGATCTATATTTGTCTTAACTTTAGCTTTGTTTTTTTTCCATCCCTCTTGCTTTTTAGAAGATATTATTTTGTGTTCACCTTCTTTCTTATAAAATAATGTCTTTTTATATGTGTATATATATACATATATTTTATTAAACCATCCTCAGCAGGATGATGTTTTTAATTATAAAAATTATATCAAGGGTTTATATTCTTTTTACAATTTTTTATGGTTATTTTTATTTTCTCTTATTAATTCCATATGATATTTTAAAGGTTTTTATTCTTATTTTTAATTTTGTTGTTTTTTTAGAGAGAGGCCTGGACACCTTTTATTGGGGAGGGATTTGGTCACATGTAATACCCATGTAACCTATGATTACCAATCCTGGGAGGGGCCCAGGACTTGGGCATCTCCCAGGAAATGTATTTAAATGCCTCGCTCCTTCCGGACACCTAGTAGCATGTATCCCTCTGAAGAAGCGGTAACTCCGCGAAACGTCAGGGACGCTAGACCAAACTTATTGGAAGAAAGGCGACTTTTTTTAGCCCTTCCAGAGATGGGCGACAAGTAATTTTGTTTAGCCCAGTCACATGAAAGACTATTTTAATTGACAAACTTTTTTTACAACTGTAAAGTGGGGAGTTTTTATTCACCTGTAGCAAAGTGACCGTGAACTCTAAACGGGTAGTGAGAGGTGGCGTTGGATCTGA